>NW_027076334.1:0-105000 GCF_963932015.1 Anas acuta | reverse complement strand
AGAATTAGGAGCAGCGGTCAACGCTCACCACCAGAGAGGGTCTTTTGTTTTGGAGTCCTCCGCCTCCTCCTCTTCCACCTCCTCCTCCTCCTCCACCTTCTACTCCTTCTCTTTTGTTTTTTTGTTTTTTTTGGCGGCCTCCTCCTCCACCACCTTCTCCTCCTCCACTTTTTTTTTTCTTTTTGCCACCACCTCCTCCTCTAATATTCTACTATTTCTCCACCACCTTCTTCTCCTCTTCCACCTCCATCGTGTCCCTCTGCCTATCCCTTGCTCGCCTCCTCTTTTGTCACCACTCCTATTCATGCCGCCACCTCCTCAATCTTCTCCGCCACCTGCTCAATCTTCTCCGCCACCTCCTCCTCCGCCACCTCCTCCACTGCCCCCTTCCTCTCTTACTCCCCCTTTTCCACCTATGCCTCTTCCTCATCCTCCTCCTTTTCTGTTTCCACCTTCTCCCATCTCCCCTCTCCAACACTCTGGCTCCCACTGCCCCCCTTGGCCCATTTATAGGGAGGAGCAGCCACATCCCCGATTGATGACAAGCCATTTGCATAATAGCTAACAATCGCTACCCAGGCAACAAGCAACGCATCACAGAGCGTCATCAAGATGATAGGAGCCGCCAGCTGCTACCTTACAGGGTCACAGTGCCATGGTCCTGTGGGTGACAAATGGAACTAGAATTAGGAGCGGTGGGCAGCGCTCACAGCCATAGCCTCCCAGAGAAGGCCAAAAAAATCACAAATACAAAAAGAAAAAGAGCATTAGGAGGAAGAGGAGGAGGCCAAAAAAGTCACAAATACAAAAGAAAAGAGCATGAGGAGGAGGAGGCCAAAAAAGTCACAAATACAAAATAAATAAAGAGGAGGAGGTGGAGGAGAGGGCCAATAAAATCACAAATCCAAAACAAAAGAGGAGGAGGTGGAGGAGATGGCCAATAAAATCACAAATACAAAAAATAAAGAAGAGGCGGAAAAGGTGGCCATAAAAAAAAAAAAAATAAATAAAAAAATAAAGAGGATGAGACGCAGGCCAAAAAAATCACCAATACAAAAAAAAAAAAAAAAAGAGGAGGAGGAGGAGGTCAACAAAAACACGAATAAAAAAAAGAGCATGAGGAGGAGGAGGTGGCCAAAAAATCACAAATACAAAAAAGAGAAGAAGGAGGAGGCCAAAAAAATCAGAAATACGAAAAAAAAAGAGATAGACGAGGAGGAGGTGGCTAAAAATATCACAAATACAAAATAAAAGAGGATGAGGAGGAGAAGGTGGACACAAAAATCACAAATACAAAAAACATTAGCATGAGGAGGAGGAGATGGCGAGAAAATTACAAATACAGAAAACAAAAAGAGGTTGAGGAGGAGGAGGTGGCCAAAAAAGTCACAAAACAAGAAAACAGGAGGAGAAGGAGGCGGAGGCCAAAAAAACTCAAAAATCCAAAAAAAAAGAAAGAGGAGGAGGAGGAGGAAGTGGCCAAAAGAATCACAAATACAGAAGAAAAGAAGAACAGGAGGAGGAGGAGGCAGCCAAAAAAATCACAAATACAGAAAAAAAAGAAGAGGAGGAGGAGGAGGTGGTCAAAAAATCAAAAATACAAAAAAAAAAAAAAAGAGCATGAGGATGAGAAGGTGGCCAAAAAAAATCAGAGGTATAAAAAAAGGAGCACGAGGAGGAGGAGGTGGCCAAAAAAGTCACAAATACAAAAAAAAAAAGAGGAGGATGAGGAGGAGGCCAAAAAAATCACAAATACATAAAGAAAAGCATGAGGAGGAGGAGGTGGCAAAAAAAAAAAAAACAACACAAATCCAAAAAAAAATAGGAGGAGGAGGAGGAAGCGGCCAAAAAAATCATTGTATTTGGTCACCTCCTCTTCCTCCTCTTTTTGTTTTTGTATTCGTGATTTTTTGGCCCCCTCCTCCTCCTCCTCCTCTTTTCTTTTTTGTATTTGTGATATTTTTGGTCACCTCCTCCTCCACTTTTCTTTTTTTTTTAAACCACACTGGTGTGGTTTAACCCAGCCGACAGTTAAACAACACAGAGCTGTTCGCCCACCCTCCCCCCTCCCTTGTGCTTTCCAACAAAAGCTTTTCTATTATTGTATGAAATCATCTGCAATAGATTAACCCTTGTCATTATTCCTATCTCAGGAATTATCTGTGACACCTGGGTAACACGTGAGCTTACTGTGACCCCAGGGAGAGCCTTCCTGTAATTAAAGGCAACCTATAGGAAAGCTGGGGAGGGGGTCTTTATCAGGGCCTGGAGTGACAGGACATGGAATAATAGCTTTCAACTGAAAAGTTAGATTTCTAATATATCTTAGGAAGAAGTTCTTTACTTATAGTAAAGTATACATCCTGTGCATCTGCCAACTTCTGCATCTTATGGTTGCCTCCCCTACTTAAGAGAGGATGCTGGAGTGCTGGGTGAAACACTCAGATCTTACATAAACAAAGCAATAGCTTACCTTTTGCACTCAAATATGTGCCCAGTATGTTCAGCTAAAACAACTTCTACCCTACAGCGTTTTGTTGGAAGTTCCAATTTCCGTCTCAGTTTCAGGTACACCAAATTTTCCAGCAGGATTTCCGGGCCAGTGTTGTCTGTCTGCGATAGACTGCTTTGCTAGATCATCGTTCAGTGCTCCCTCTGCCAGGCACAGGCCTTTTTGTCTTAATCCCTTGTAAGAAAACTTGCAGAGGTATATTTGCCCATTTGCAGGTAGCTTGTGCTCCTCTTGCAGTGACGGTGTACTTAACCCAGTATTTGTCCACGAATGACAACCCCTGTGGTTAGGCAAGGAGTTAAAAGTTTAAACAGCAAAATCCCATGGCTTGCTGTAGCTGAGAAAACCTCCTCCTTGGCCTCCTCCTCCACCGCCTCCTCCTCCGCCACCTTCTCCTCCTCCTCTTTTTTTGTTTTTATTCCTTTTTATTTTGGCTTCCACTTCCACCACCACCACCACCACCACCACCACCACCTCCTCCTCCTCCTCCTCCTCCTCCTCCTCCTCCTCCTCCTCCTCCTCCTCCTCCTCCTCCTCCTCCTCCTCCTCCTCCTCCTCCTCCTCCTCTCTCCCCTGTCCAACACTCTGGCTCCCACTGCTCCCCTTTGGCCCATTTATAGGGAGGAGCAGCCACATCCCCGATTGATGACAAGCCTTTTGCATAATAGCTAACAATCGCTACCCAGGCAACCAGGCCACAAGCAACGCATCACAGAGCATCATCAAGTTGCTAGGAGCAGCCAGCTGCTACCTTACAGGGCTACTGTGCCATGGTCCTGTGGGATGACAAATGGAACTAGAATTAGGAGCAGCGGTCAACGCTCACCACCAGAGAGGGTCTTTTGTTTTGGAGTCCTCCGCCTCCTCCTCCTCCACCTCCTTCTCCTCCTCCACCTTCTACTCCTTCTCTTTTGTTTTTTTGTTTTTTTTGGTGGCCTCCTCCTCCACCACCTTCTCCTCCTCCACTTTTTTTTTTTCTTTTTGCCACCACCTCCTCCTCTAGTATTCTACTATTTCTCCACCACCTTCTTCTCCTCTTCCACCTCCATCGTGTCCCTCTGCCTATCCCTTGCTCGCCTCCTCTTTTGTCACCACTCCTACTCATGCCGCCACCTCCTCAATCTCTCCGCCACCTCCTCAATCTTCTCCGCCACCTCCTCCTCCGCCACCTCCTCCACTGCCCCCTTCCTCTCTTACTCCCCCTTTTCCACCTATGCCTCTTCCTCATCCTCCTCCTTTTCTGTTTCCACCTTCTCCCATCTCCCCTCTCCAACACTCTGGCTCCCACTGCCCCCCTTGGCCCATTTATAGGGAGGAGCAGCCACATCCCCGATTGATGACAAGCCATTTGCATAATAGCTAACAATCGCTACCCAGGCAACAAGCAACGCATCACAGAGCGTCATCAAGATGATAGGAGCCGCCAGCTGCTACCTTACAGGGTCACAGTGCCATGGTCCTGTGGGGTGACAAATGGAACGAGAATTAGGAGCGGTGGGCAGCGCTCACAGCCATAGCCTCCCAGAGAAGCCGCCTTGGCACACCTGGTTCCTGGCAACTCCTCCTGCCATTTCTGGGCTCACGATCATTGCTACCAGCATGCCTTAGCAAGGAGCATGCAGAGGAAGTTGGCCAGGAAGCTTCTGCCGAGGTGGAGGAGGCTGTGGAGGAGGAATAGTCAGTGGGGCTGGAGAAGGAGAAGGAGGAAGAGGCAGTGGAGGTGGAGGAGGTGTTGGAGGTGCAAGAGGCAGGGAAGGAGGAGAAGGAGGAGGAAAATGAGAAATAGGATTAGCAGGCGGGGGGCGAGGAGGACGCGGTAGACAAGGAGGAGGCAGTGGACAAGAAAAAGGCCGTGGACGATGAGGAGGAAGTGGAGGAGGAGGACGTGGTGGAGGTATCATAGAATCATTATTGTTGGAGGAGACCTTCACATTTGTCCGGTCTAGTCATCACTGTACTACCAATGTCACCCAATAAACCATGTTCCTAAGCACCAGCTCCAACCTTTCCTTGAACACCCTGCTCCTCTGGGGCCTCCTCCACAGGTCGCAGCCTCCTCTAGGGCAGATCCACCTGTTCCAACGTGGGCTCCTCCACGGGGGGGCTGCACCGTGGGGATCTGCTCCACGGGGGACCCATGGGCTGCAGGGGGACAGCCTGCTCCACCAGGGGCCTCTCCCTGCACAGGCCGCAGGGGAACTGCTGCTGTGAGCCTGGAGCACCTCCTGCCTCCTGCTGCACGGCCCTGGGGGCTGCACAGAGCTTTCTCACTCCTCCCTGACCCAGACGCTGCTGGGCAGCAGCTTTTGTTCCCTTTCTTAGATGGGCTCTCCCCCAGGCGCAAACATCATCCTTTTGCTCTGCGTTCTGGGCAGCAGCGGGTGGGTCCCTCCTGGAAGGAGCCTCCTGGAAGCGGCCCTGAGCTCCCATGGGGCAGCTGCTGCATTCTTCTCACAGAGGACACCCCTGCAGCCCCCCACTCCCACAGCCTGGCCACGCAAACCCAAGCCAAGACACTGAGCGAGCCTCCCTGATTGCCAGCCAGCAGCTGGCTCAGCCTGGGACCCCAGGCCAGTGCCCACAAGACTCTCCTGGGCCTTCCAAAGCAAGCCTTGTGGGGACGGAGCACCCACAAAGAACGGACTCACACAACAGGACTCCTTGCCAACACCGCCTCACAGACACCTGGGCCTTGAGCGGGTAGCTCCCCTTGAGCGAGCTCATTTCCTTCCCAGGAGCTGAAATGTGCCGTTTCGGGGGCATTTGGGGGCTACAGCGTGCTGCTAAGAGGGATGTTGGAGCTCCTGCAGGGCAGTGCTTCCACTAAGGCAAGGCCTTTTCTGCATCTTCTACTGCCCTGCAAGCGAGGATGCTTGGGGCACACAAGAAGCTGGCAGGGGACACAGCTGCAGGGATTGCAGGGATTCCTAAAGTCATAGCCAAATCCAAGAAAGAGAGGAGGACGTGATGCTTTTGATAGAAAGGAGCTGGGTTTTGGGGCAAAATCCGTCCCTTTTTCTATCCCAGAGACACCCAAGGGCGTAGGACAGCAGCACTGCAGGGCAGCAAGAGATGCTGTGCATTTCTCTCGTCGCCCTGAGACAGCCACTGGGTGACGATGGTGCCAAGCATCTTGAAAGAGACCTTGCTTTCTCAGGCCCAGGTGTCCAGCTGCACACCAAGGCCGTCCCTGGCTTCCAGGCGCAGTTGCCAGGCCCAAGGCCGAGCTCCTCTGCGAACCCCCAGCCCAGCAGACCTTGCTCCTGGCGTTGTGGAGCAGCCATTTCACGGGAGCCTTTTCTCCTGGCAGTCAGCTTAGCGCCATAAGCTCTGCCAGCGGGACGCCTGAGAGCCGTGGGAGCTCAGCAGAGAGTCACTGTCAGCCTTGGAGCTCACAAAGGTGGGTGGCCACAAGTGCCCTGAGCGTCCAGCTCGCACTGAGGACTGCTGCTGGCACTCGAGGCGTGGAGGTCGGCATGGTGCAATGGGAGACGCCACTGTCCTGCTGGTGGGACAAGAGACACTGATGTGCTGCTGCTGCAGGAGGAGACTTGAAGGTGCTGCTGCTTCGAGGTGCTGAGGAGCGGGCAGCCTCCATGCCGGTGGCTGAGCTGAGCATGCTCCTGTTCATTAGTGCTCTCCCCTTCCTCTCTTTTTCCGGAGGTGGAGAGAGAGAAACGCACAGATCTCTTTCTTTCCCGGTAGGAAATGGAAGAGCCTCGTATCTACATATTGGCCAGATTCTGCCTGGCGCCCTTGGGACTGGGGATCTGTGTTGATCTGTAAGAACGAGCAATCGTCAGCACAGCAAATCCCCGTGACCTTGTGTCTATCAGCATCGTCCAAATCCCTCTCTAGAGCTGTGGGCTGGCTAAGCTGTGTGTTGGATGGTGAAAGTGGGAAATGGGAATGGGTTGGGAAAGGATGTGTGAGCCGAGAAATCCTTGCTGGGATGGGAAGACTTCCTTGGGGTGGAAAGGC
Organism: Anas acuta; assembly: GCF_963932015.1. Classification (NCBI taxonomy): domain Eukaryota; kingdom Metazoa; phylum Chordata; class Aves; order Anseriformes; family Anatidae; genus Anas; species Anas acuta. The sequence continues at coordinate 98,507 of NW_027076334.1, read as the reverse complement.
ATTGGGCTCGGAAATGAAAGAGATGGGAAATGTTCTCTGGGTTTGAAAGCATTGGGAAGCAAAAGCATTGGGATGGGCAGTCACTCCTGGGATGGGAAAGTACTGGGATGGGAAATCTTTAATGGGGTGGGTAACATTTATTGAAGTAGGAAAACCATGGGAAAGTCCTCCAAGAGAGGGGAATTCTTTGGGAAGAGATCTCTTTGGATGAAGGGAAAAATCTGTTTGTGTTGATGGGAAATCTTTTGTATGGGAATCTGTTCTCATGTGAACTTGTCAGGATGGGAAATGACCATGAGGATGAAAGCTGGTCCTGGGCTGGGAAATGCTCAGGACGGGCAAGAGGCGGTGTGGAAGCGTCGTGGGCATGGCAAGTGCTGCGTGGGAGGGAAAGCCTGCTGGGGATGGCCAAGTCTTGCGCTGGGCAGCCTGCTTGGCTCCAAAGCCTGCAGTCCTCCCCAAGATGTCGGCGAGGGGCTGGTCAGCCGTTGGGACGGAACCCCCGTTGCCCGCGTTCCCCAAGCAACCGCCCCACTCTCCAGCCACCATGGCAGGTCCAGCAGCCGGCTCCCGCTCCTCCCGGGGCTGCGGCCCTGCTGGCGAGCCCAGCGCCCCAGAGCTCAGCCCAGCGCCCTTTTTCCCACAGAGGGTTTCCCCAGACGGCTTCCGCGGCTTCCGCAGACGCAAAACTCCCCCTTCGTCGTCCCAGCCGTGCCGCCAACGGTGGCTGCCTGGCTGCTTCCCTCCCTCCCCGGAGCGATGGCGCTGCCCTTGCAGCCCCCGCAGGTACCCACCCTCCCCTCCGCACTGCCCCAGGCCACCGTCTGGCACGTGGTGCCGGGGGTCCAGGGGCAGGTGCTGCAGCTCCCCGCCAGGGTGCAGCTGCCACCTGGGGGGCACCTCCCAGCCCAGGGGCACCACCTGCAGCTTGGGCAGCTCCCCGCCGCCGCCGTGGGGCAGCTCCCCGCTCCCTGCTGTGGGGCAGCTCCCCCACAGCGCTCCTGTGGGTGCCCCCAGTGTCTCCCAGCCCCTGCTGATGTGGACGGGGACGCTGGTGCCCCAGGATGGTGCTCCCCTCTGCTTGGGGCCCAGGGCCGTGCTCCATGGGGAGCTCCTGCACCCCGCAGGCACCTGCCTACTGCAGGCCCCTGCCTACCCCGGCCCCCCACCACTCCTCGTGCCGGGGCCTCCGCTGCGGGGGCAGGCGCTCCCCGCGCCCCGCACCCTCAGCAGCAGCCGGGGGCAGCTGCCGGAGCCCTGCTTGCATGCCGTGGGGCTCAGCGAGGACCAGGGGCCCCCGCTGCCCGGCCCCACTCCCCCCGAGCCTGCCCAGGCTCCAGCGACCGCCAGCACCCAGACGGCGACGCCCGACGGTGAGTTTAGGGCTGGCCCAGCCGGCCGCTGGGCGCCCCACACCCAGGAGCCATGGCAAAGCTGGCAGCGGGGGATGCTTGGGGGATTGCATTGGCTTGCTTTTTCCTCAGCGGCGACACTTGCAGAGGTGCCTGAGGAGCCCCTGGAGCTGCTGGAGCTGGGCCCCGATGCCTTCGCCGAGGCCTTTCCCCAGCTGGCAGGGGACAGCCAGCAGCTGCAGCACCTGCAGGACCAGCTCCCGGCCGACCTGGACAGCTCCGGCTTGGAGGAGCTGCTCAGCTGCCTCGATGCCGTGGAGCCCCAGGACGCCTTCGCCGCTGTCCCCAGCAGTCCTGTCCTCAAGCGCTTCCTCTCGCAGCTGCCCGACCTCTGCGAGGACATCGAGGAGCCCAGCACACAGGGACTGGCAGCCACCAGAGCGCTGGGTGAGGTCCCCTCAAGCCCTGGGCTGCACCCCGACAAGGTGCAGGCTGGGCGGGCGCTGCAGCCCCCTGCAGCTGCTGTGCCGCCACTCAGCTCCCCCCTCAAGCCTGCAGCCCGGCCCCAGCTCAGGAGAGCCCTGCCCAAAAGGCCCCCCCTGCAGGAATTCATCCCTGCCCGCAGGAGAACTCTGCCCCAGCCTCCCTTGGCTCCCCTCAAGAGGCGCCCCGACCCTGACTGCCTCCCTGCCCGCAAGAGACCCCTGCCCCAGCCTCTCCCCAAAAGGCCCCCCCAGCAGGAATTCATCCCTGCCCACAAGAGAACCCTGCCCCAGCCTCCCTTGGCTCCCCTCAAGAGGCCTCAACTTCTCCCAGCCCTCAGGAGAGCCCTGCCCAGTCCCCCTCGCAGTCCCCTCCAGAGCCCCCCGCTCTGGAGGGGACTGCCCACGGCTCTGCCCACGCAGCCGCGCACGCTGCAGCGTCCGGCGCAGCCCCGCGGGGACTACGTGCCCTGCGTGGGGCCCTGGGCGGGCGGCGACGCAGCGCCCACACCGCTGGAGGAGCAGGAGTCGTCGGTGCCCATCACGCCGCAGCAGCGTCCCGAGCGGGAGCGCCTCAAGAAGCTGGCCCAAGAGGAGCGGCAGCGGGCGGCCCACCACATGAAGATCGGCCCCGGGCAATTCTTCGAGCAGCGGCAGAAGGACCACGCCAGAGCCTACTCTTACGGCTACCCGTGACCGACCTCGGGCTTCTCCTCGACGGCCCCCGCAGCACCCAGGCCCGCTCAGCACGCAGGCAGGCACAGAGACCTCTGCAGGCACCTGCTCCAGCTTCAGCCACGCTCCTCAGCCCTTGCCCCTCTCGCTTGCCCTCTCCCCTCTCTCGTGCTGGACCTACGCACTGCTTGCCACTCTCAGGGATGGGCAACGGCAAATGCCAATGGCAAATGCGCGCGCGCCTCACCCAGGAAGGTGGCAATGGCAAGCTGGGGGGATGCTGGCAGCAGCTGGGCTGGGAAAGCTTGCCCATGGCAACTGCTGCTTGGGACACCAAAGGGCTGAGAGACAAGACTTAGCTCTTCTTTCGGGGCATTGCTCTTCTTTGCTGCCTTCTGGATTACATTCCTCTCCTTAGGTGCTCACTCAGCAAGGCCTCTGCCTGCAGCTCTTCTTGCACTGGGACACCGAGGGGATCAGAACTGGGACGTTGTTGGGATAGGAAATGATCAGTGGGATGGGAAGTGATGATGGGGATAGGAACTCATTGGCACGGGAAAAATGGGTTTTATTTGTATTAAATTTAAATTTTTAAATTTTATTTAAATTTCTGAGTTTTATTTGTATTAAATTTAAATTTTTAAATTTTATTTAATTTCCTGGGTTTTATTATTTATTTAATTAAATCCACTTGATTGACTGTGTTGTACGGTATGGCATTGTTTCATTATTATAAAATGATAAGTATTTAATATTATTAATTAAACAATATTTCTATATTTTATACTCGTAAGGGGGTGTCGAGAGGCAGGAGACCTTTTCTCCATTAACACCAGCGACAGGACCCACGGGAACGGGGTTAAGCTGAGGCAGGGGAAATTTAGGCTTGACATAAGGAGGGGGTTCTTCACAGAGACGGTGGTTGCACACTGGAACGGGCTCCCCAGGGAAGTGGTCACTGCACCGAGCCTGTCTGAATTTAAGAAGAGATTGGACTGTGCACTTAGTCACATGCTCTGAACTTTTGGGTAGACCTGTGCGGTGTCAAGAGTTGGACTTGATGATCCTTAAGGGTCCCTTCCAACTCAGGATATTCTATGCTTCTATGATTCTATGATACATTATAAATTATCAATATTCTCATTTCTTATTTTGTTTGTTTTTATTCCTTTTGTACCCTATTAAACTCTCTTTATCACAGTGCACTGGTTTGTTCTTATACTTTTTCTTATACTGTGGAGCCCAAAACTGCACTCAGTACTCAGTACATGGAATACCAAGAGAGACTGCCTGGCATTTTCTCTTCTCTGCAGAAGCTCTGTTGCTAACACTGTCCAGAAATCACCACTGTCACAGACAGTAGTAGCATTCCCTCCTCCCACAGTTGGTTCTTCCCCCCCAAGACTTAGACACCATCCAGAAAAATAAGAAAAATAATACTAATAAAGTAAATAAAATAAAATAAAATAAAATAAAATAAAATAAAATAAAATAAAATAAAATAAAATAAAATAAAATAAAATAAAATAAAATAAAATAAAATAAAATAAAATTAATTAAAATAGTCAAAAGCCGTCAGGAAGGCAGTGGTGCAGACTGTGGAGAGCCTGGGTTCAAATCCTTCTTCTGTGAGGCTCTGAACCTATATCCCACCACAATCTCTCTGCTAATGTATGGCAGGGAAAGGAGGAAGAAAGAACATATCTCCTGCACTTTCCATTTATTGTTGACTGACAATTCTGTAGAGTTATAAAGCCTCAATCAGTGAGATACAGGGTTCTTCTCACATTGTCTCACTGTGCCCTAAGCGGAACAGCTCTCATTTAATAGATGCTTCACCACAAAATCATGAGTCATCTGCAGTTTTGAACTTTTCTGGGATCAAGTCCCTTCAGATGGTTGAGGAATCTGCTCCAGCACCTATGTAAACTGGTGCTCTACTAAGCTAGTGAGTGAACAAGAGAGAAATCCTCTGCTAGATGACTTGACAAATTGGGTCTGAAAATAGTGTTGAGGCAGAATAGTCCACGATTTTTGCCTTGGGTGCACAGAGGGATTGGGTGTTGTAGACTTCTTTTATTCTTCATTAAGATAAACATTTTCAAAAATGTGCTTGTTCAACCTTGCTCCCACTGTGTGCATGGGAGGGAGATAACTGAAAGTGGGGAGCGTTGCTTGCATCCTGCAAGTGGCTGAGGTCCAGTGGGGTTGGAGGCTTTCTTCCTCCTTTTGGAAATGCAAAGCAACCCTGCACCTCCCCTGCACTTGCAGGAGGATCATGACAGCCCAAAGCACAGCGGCTTTGTAATTGCTGCATACACTTCGATCGGATTTACGTGGCAAGGGTTTGGTAGCAGGGGCCTGCAGGGATGGCGTCTGTGAGAACAGTCCAGACAACAGCCAGCTCCAGATAGCTCCAAAAGGGCCCCGGCGCTTGCCAGAGCTGAGCCAATAAGCGATGTTGTTTGCACCTCTGGGAGAGCAGATGGAAGAAGGGGGAAATACTGCTGCACAACAGAAGCTGGAAGAGCAAGGAGTGAGAAGCAGCCCTGCAGCCCCCAAGGTGAGTGCAGCAGGAGGCAGGAGGTGCTCCAGGCTCACAGCAGCAGTTCCCCTGCGGCCTGTGCAGGGAGAGGCCCCCGGTGGAGCAGGCTGTCCCCCTGCACCCATGGGTCCCCCATGGAGCAGATCTCCACGCTGCTGCCCCCCTGTGGGTGGAGGAGCCCCCGGTGGAGCAGGTGGCTGTGGCCTGGAGGAGTCTGCGGCCTGTGGAGAGCCCCCGCAGGAGCAGGCCCCGGGCCGCAGCTGCAGCCCCCCCGTGGAGAGGAGCCCCCGCAGGAGCAGGGGGGCTGGGGGGAGCTGCCGCCCAGCCGTGGGGGACCCGTGCTGGAGCAGTTTGCTCCTGGGGGATGGATGGATGGAGCCCGTGGGACGGAGCCGTGTGGGAGCAGTGCTTGAGGAGCTGCTGCCTGTGGGCAGCCCGTGTGGGATCAGCTGGGGAAGGACGGCATCCCGTGGGAGGGACCCCACGGGGAGCAGGGGCAGGGAGGGACCCTGAGGGTCACTCTGCTGAGTCTGCTTTGCCCGTCACGATACTTGTTGAGCCATCGCCCTGTCCTTATCTCAGCCCTGGAGCCCTTTGCATCATATTTTCTCCCCCTTTCCCTTTGAGGAGGGGGAGTGAGAGAGCGGCCGTGGTGGAACTCGGCTGCCCACCCGCTTTGAACCACCGCAGTTGCAAAGTCCTGGGAAAGATTTCTTTCAAGAAATTAAACAAGGTGTTTAACAAAGAAATGCAGAGTTTCCTTTTGAAGGCTTCCTGGAGAATTGGGCTTCTTTCCTATTCCCAGCTCAGAGGAAGGGAATTGTTGATTTCACCTTCTTTTTTCTTACATGGAAATCAAAGGTGAACTGCTCTACAAGGACGGGCAACGTCTCAGAATCAAGCTCTTTTGCTCTGTAGTCCTTTCTCAAGGAAAAGATTGATCACCCACCTTCCACAGATGTAGGGGAGCAGAGAATAATTTGGGAACTACTCTAATTCAAGTCAGTTTGGGCATAGTGGTACTTCCCTAGCTGTTTCTGAGACAGACGCATTAGCAACAGAGAGTGTTGTGCCGTCACTGGGAGGCGCCTGCGGTGATGACTTCAGAAACAGAACTGAATTGTGTCACCACAGCACTTTGGCAACAGCTGCCTCTGTGCACGTTTAGCTGGGAGGCACAGAGAAGGGTGCTGGATGCGATGAAACCACGTGAGGAGTTGTGGATCTCCCCTTGAGGTGCACAGAGAGGGACCATGCCCTTCTGTAAGTGTTTTGATGCTTGGCTGAGGAAAAAAATGTGGTTTTGTTGTGAATGCTTCATTGTAGTATTCTGTAGTTTGTGTCAAGTCCTTACAGAAGCCTCAAGATTGGTACTTTGCTCAATGATGGAGCTGCACAGAGTGAGAACAGACCCAATGTACGGGTGAGGGCCTCTGCACGTTCTCTTCTTCCTACAGACGATCAACAAATAAGGGGAGACAGAGAAGAGTGTGCTGTGGTCCTCCCATAGACCGCAAGTACTAAAGCATAAACAAGAGGCTTAAGAGTCCCCCTGTCATGTTAAAATTCAGGACAGCAATGGACTTCCTCACACGGGCTGGCCTGTCGACTAGCGTCTCAGGCTGTGGCGTATGAAGATGCACTCCATCTGCTTTCAGGGTAGCAATGGCAGTGGGCAAGCTGCCTGACCTTAACATTTGTCATTTCATTTCTCACCTGAGTTTTGGTGGTTCTCCACGATTCATTCTTGGTCTAGAAAAAAAAAAAAAAAAAAAAAAAAAAGTGAATTTGGATCAAAATAAAAGGATAAAAGGATTTCCTTTCCATTAATTACATGTTCTTAACTTAACTAAAAAAAGTGAACTGCGATGAAAATAAAAGGATTTCCTTTCCATTCATTACATGTTCTTACCTTTGTAACAGATTTGGTTATTGACTTAGAAGGCAAATATCTGGCCAGACTGCAAGACTTGTGCTCGCAGCGTGGGACAGCTCTCGTAAAGGTGATTCAGGGCAGTTTCTGGAAAACAAGACATCAGATCTCCAAAACACTTTCTTTGTGCTAATGTAGGAAGGGTGAGTAAGTGTAAAGGTAAGAGCCCAGATACCGTAAGAAGCAGAAAGTGTGAAGGAAACTTCCTTCTGGCTGATACAGCTCCATATCTAGTTGTCAAGTATGAAGAGAGCAGTGCTAAGTTTCTTGGGGAGAGGAAAACAAAGAGGCTGGGAGAGTGTACAAAGAAAAAAATGGGATGAGCTATTTCAGGAAATCCTAGTAACTGGAAATAGAGATTGGAAGAGTGCTTTAAGCCAAGACAGACATGTTTTAAAACTAAAACCTAGGATTTGAATGAACCAAGAAATGAATCCCTTTTGATTATGCAGTTGTGTCCAGCGTTATCTTGGGAAATATGGTTTCCACATAAAACGTATCTGGGGTTTGAAGTTCTCCTACGGCCCTTCTCTGTGTATTCCCTACTGTTTGGTAAGCGCTGAGGTCACACTGCAGACAGCAGCACGTCCTCTCCCCACTACTTAGCTGTCTGTTCTCACAACACGTCTAGGAACAGAATGGCTTGGACACAACTGCGCCTAGGACCGAGTTCATTCAAGCTGCTGGACGAGGTAAAAGCTCTGGACAAGCGAAGGGGAGGGAGGGATGGGTGGACATACAATATGATCACTTTAATCTCATTTCTCTAAGAATCCTGGCTGAGAAAACAAAACAAAACAGAATCAAAAAGAACAGAACAGAACAGAACAAATGAAGCAAGCAGCTAGCTTGCTGGAGACATTGTCTGGGAAGCAGTGAAAACACTTGCAAACAAAAACACGTCAAAGGACTAACTCTTTGAGCTTAATTCTAATCCAACAGCATAACCTCAAAGTCCTGTTTCTGTTCGTAACAGGCTGCTACAGTAACATGTCCCATTGGATGACTTTGCAGCATAGATGTCAGGAATGCAGCTTGGGATCCCCTCCTTCTACTCAGAGTTCACTTTGAAGGGATGAGCAAGTAATTCTTCCTGGGTTGACGGAAATCTAAAGTCTGTTTTCTAACATTCTTCCAGACGCTTCTCTGTCCATCGGCCTGTCCTGCCAACTCTGGTGTGAGTGTGAAGTTGTGGCAAGAGGGATTTCCCATTCCTATTTGACCTGATGGACACCAGCTTTCCTCGGAAATGGCTGATGTTGCTGAGGAGGCAGCAGTATCAAAGCCCTTGCTGATGAAGGTACAACAAGCTGGGGAGGCTTTGGCATTTCTGCACAACGCTGCTCCCTGACTGTCACTCCAGACTCAGATTCGGAAAGAAGCAAAGCAAGCTAGAGGAAAACTGGATGTCCTGGTAATTTTCTTTTCCTTTTATTTCTTCATTCTTCACTTGTAAGAAAATCTAAATCTTAACCCTTTGTTTGAAAACACGGCTTTACGGAAATGCTTATGGGTGTGCTCCTTCACCTTGTGTGGAACCTGCTTCACCTCGCTTCAGCTATAGGACACCTATGCTCCAATTTATGCTTCCCATGATAAAGCGGTGTTCTTTCGGTATTCTTTTCTGTGATGCTTGCAGGCGAGGTTGAAAAGAGTTGTCAGTAGGATTCTTCGTTTCCTTTGCAGTATCCAAAGCTCCGTATTACCGTGGATCTTCTCCTCTGATCTGGAAAGCTTCACAGGCCAAAAGAGAATTGAGATGAAGAAGGAAATAGTGAATGCTGACCAATATTGCCAAGTACCACCCGTAAGTTTTGTGAAAGAATCCGGTGCATTTCTGTAGTGGTAGAAAGTTCATCAAATCATCGTCGTGCACTTGAAGGCAAGCAATGCTGTAAAAATGAAGAATGCAAGGCCCTGCTTAAGGACAATCTTCAGGCTGCTTCTAGATCAACAGCTTATTTGCTTCTTCCACAACCTCATCTCCGCTTGCTTAGAAGTTGTGAAGGTCGGAAGCACACTCCGTCTTTTTCATCCCCTCTGTGTATCTTTTCCCTGACAGCAACTTCTGTCTTGGCTCTTCACATCCAGCCAGAGCAGTTGCTTTGCCTCCGCAACCTGCAGGCTGACCTCTCGTGTGTACCTGTGCTGGACTGAGGGTAATGCTTGTAACGCACACAGATGCTGCATTCACTGTGACTTTTAGAAAAGAGAGCAAGAAGCTAACCTGCACAGCAGACTCTTAGGTTTCTGTCTCTCTCTCTCTCTCTCTCTCTCTCTCTGCATATATATTTCAGTACTTATTTACTTCTTTAAAGATACCTTAAATAGAATAGATACTTTAAGAAAGCCTACTTGTTCTTCCCCTTTCCTTGTTTTTAACGTTTGCTTTTCTAACCAATCCTTAATGTTACAACATTGGATTGATGCAGTACTCAGTCCTTAGAAGTTCTCAAAGCACATCAGTGATTTCTCTATTTCTCAACCTTTCCATCTTCATTGAGATCTCTCATCTGAATTTAGGTATGAGGTGAAGAAGAACACTGCAACCAGCTGAAGCCGTATCAGACACATGCTTCTGCTAGGAAGTCATTCCGAGTGATTCCACGGTGTACTTTAGACAGGTTTGCTCTGGTCCTCTGGACTCAGCATCCCCAAGGGATATTTCAAAGCTCTCGGAAGGACCCGTCATTATCTCTGACACTGCAGCCTCCATTAGGAAGGGGTAAATATTCCTTGCCCTTGTGCAAAGGAACTACTCAGTTAGCTGTTTCTAACCCAAATCTCGGTGTTGTCTTCTATTGACAGACACCACCCGGCTAGCCAAGCTAAACCACTGAAAATGGAAGGAGTGGGACATCTTCCAAAGCCTGCTGCTGCTTCTAAGCAGAACTGCGCTGTAGGTGGGGACACAGCAAGAGGAAACGTCCAGGCCACGGTGGAACTGCAAGGCACCTGTCTGAGCCACACAACGAAGTCAGCGATTCCCAGTTGGAGACTGTTGCTCGACCAGTGACACAGCAGCTGGAGCGCTTCTGGTTGCTGCTGATGGGTTCCTGTGAATCAGCCAGGCATAGGAGCTATGAGAACGACTGAAGCGATTTGAAGTTACCCGAAAGAAAGAAGAGAGGAGAGAAGAAGACAAGAGGGGAGGGAAGGGGAGGGAATAAAAGGAAGGGAGGGGAGGGGAGGGCAGGGGGAGGGTAGGATAGGATAGGATAGGATAGGATAGGATAGGATAGGATAGGATAGGATAGGATAGGATAGGATAGGATAGGATAGGATAGGATTGGATAGGGTAGGGTAGGGTAGGGTAGGGTAGGGTAGGGTAGGGTAGGGTAGGGTAGGGTAGGGTAGGGTAGGGTAGGGTAGGGTAGGGTAGGGTAGGGTAGGGTAGGGTAGGGTAGGGTAGGGTAGGGTAGCGTGTTAGAGGGGAGGGGAGCATAGGAGAGTATAGGGTAGTGTAGGGGATCGGAGTTTAGGGGAGTGTAGGGTAGGATACGGGAGGGGAGTGTAGGAGACTGTAGGGGAGGGGGGCATAGGGTAATGTAGGGTAGTGTAGCGAATGGGAGTTTAGGGTAGGATAGGGGAGGGGAGTGTAGGAGTGTGTAGGGTAGTATAGGGGAGGGGAGTGTAGCAGAGTATAGGGACAGGGAGCATAGGGGAGCTGATGGTAGGGGAGGGGAGGAGACGGGAGGGGAAGGGAGGGGAGGGGAGGGGATGGGGGGGAGGGGAGGGGAGGGGAGGGGAGGCAAAAGTGGGGAGGGGAGGCAAAAGAGGGGAGGGGAGGGGAGGGGAGGGGAGGGGAGGGGAGGGGAGGGGAGGGGAGGGGAGGGGAGGGGAGGGGAGGGGAGTGCTACCATAAATAAAATTGCCAAATACATGACATTTTGGATCTGGAGCCAAATCTTTGTGTACATGTCCTCTCCCCGTAGCCCCACGTGCTGACCACCCACCCGAATCTATCATACTGTTGGTCAGAAAGAACAGGGAGCATAGGGGAGGGCAGGGGAGTGGAGGGAAGGGAAAAGAGGGGATGGGAGGGGTGGGGAGCGCTACCATCAATAAAATTGCCAAATACAATGAAGGAGCAGCAGAGCCTGCAACCTCCATTCCCCAACATCCTCCAACCACCCCCCACTGCTCTGTGGGAAATAGGTAGAAGAATCAAGACTGAGGTTTAGCCTGGGATGGAGGTAGTGTGGCGAGGTGGTTTTCTGTTTGGTTGGTTGGTTGGTTGGTTGGTTGGTTTGTTTTAAAGTTTTTAAATTCTCACTGTCCTACTTTGTGATCAGTTGGCAATAAATTCAATTACTCTTCCCCAAGCCAAGTCTGTTTAGTCCATGAAGCCATCTTCCAGTCCTGAAATAAGAAAGGAAACAGACCTGCAAGCAACTGTTACACAAGTGCAGGAAGAGTGACAAAGGAGGGTTTTGAGGCATGAAGTTACTGCAAGGATGCTCTGCTCTTTCCTCACTTCAGGATGAAAAGCACGGCACTAGTGGGTGGTCTGTGGTGGTAGTTGTTTTTTTGTTGTTTGTTTGTTTGTTTGTTGTTTTGTCAGCTCCACCCCACAGTATTTTGCTTGTTCTACTTGTTTTGGTGTGCCCCCATTCCCTCCCTCAAGGTAAAACATCCCTAGGGGCCATAACTTGCTGTTAGCAAACAAGACCTTGCAAAAGAGTGAAGTTAACATGGCACCACCTGCACTGATGTATAAATAGTTCAAATATTTTCCCTCACTTTCCTGTAACTTTCCTGTAAATTGCTGGTCAGGAGATAACAAGTGGAGAAATTTAGGATAAGAGAGAGAAAGTTGTGTTTACTATTGCCCTGGAGTTTCTGTTGGTCTGGCCACGGAAATGGAGTACTCAAAATCCTCAGGACACTCAGTTTATGCCAGATTTATCCTAAAACTGCAGTATTTCTAGGCCCTTGGGATTCTTATCAATTAAAACATACTTTTTCACGCACAGAAGATGCAAAAAAGTGCGTCTACTGCAGTATGCAGACAGAGCCAGTCCTGTCTCTTGATTCCTTCTGCCTTCTGCCTGAAGAGCAGCAGACAATCGAGTTCTTGTCTTCAGTAGCTACGGCCTTAACCAACTGTGCAGTCTGTCCATTCATACACAGAGGAGGAAAAATAGCGTGGAATAACTCCTCTCCTTTGTGCTAACAGAGGAGGGTACAGCTTCCTCACTCCAACCCCACCGAGGCAAACCAGTCAGCAGCGCACGCCAGAGCCTCCGTCTCTTCCCCGTCTCATGATGTGCAGCTGGATCACTCTCCCTTCTATCCCCAGGATCGCTTTCAGCACAGTCACAGAAGGGTCAGACTCACAGCTTTAGGACCCATCAGAAGAGGCTTTCACTCTTCTGCCACCACACCCCCTATACACATGCAATTTCACACATGCAAGGAGACACCATGGATTGGGGAGTTGCACAGAGAGGAGACCACACCCGTTTGCCTGCCTGCAGTTTGACACCAGTAGGGAGGTAATTCCCGTCAGGAGTTTCCATAGAGATGACAGAATATGGCCCTAGGCTCCTGCTGCTTCTTTCAGCCCTAATTCTTCAAATCCATAGGAACGTAAGAAACCTTCCCAGCCAAGTGCTGCATATCTTGAAGGCTGGAGAACCCACAGCCTTCTGCTTCATTTCATTTTAAAGATCAATCCCAATGTCACTCCCATAGAAGTAGTGGAAGCCATCTGGCTGGCTTGGCTTTCTCTCCAAAGAAGACCAAATGAGAGTTGGTCACGGGTGAGGATGAGCCCTGACAGTTCCTGCATTTTGGTTCTCCTGCAGCCCACAAAGCTCTCACTGCCTTGCCTGAATTTTAACCCCTTTGGAACCAAATCTACAGATTATCTCTGTAAATCCAAAACAGCACTTATTCACCATGTGAACAACAAATGCCTGGGATGGTTAACAGCACTTAGGTGCAAAGGTCAGATATATGTAGCTGCATGTTACACATTTTTAGTCTGAATAGCACAATTTATCCTTTGACTCCATTTTGCTGTCACGTGGATATCAATTTGCAATCATTTGGTCGGAGGGAAAAAAATCCACTGTTGCAATCAATAGAGTTAAGAAGTTTTTCAAGTACATTAGGAACAAAAATTAGAGTAATGACACAGATCTGATAGGGGATGGGTATTGCTTCAGTGAGAAATGATGGAAAAAAACACAACACAACACATGTGTATGTGTTGTTGGGTATTTGTAAAAAAAAAAAGAAACAAAAAAACAGGTTAATGAAAACTGCATGCTCAATTAGATGATTTTTTTGTTGTCATTGGTAGGGAATTGTGTGCTTTACAACACATATATAATATATATATATATATATATAATATATATAATATACATAATATTAATACATAACATAACATATATATATAACATACATAACATAATATATATATATATATTATATATGTTTTTTATATGTTTTATATATGTTTTAATAAAATAAGGAAATGATATTTTTTTTCTACGTGTGTGGTTTCCAAACTGTTGTTAATAAACATTAAACAAGATGCAATAGGATCTCGTTAACTCTTTTGTTTGAAAAAACAGTGGCCCTGATGGAGAGGTGCAAGTGAGAGGAGACAATATTCAGTATTTCTCTATGTTGTCATTTATTGGTGAAGATGAAAGTCTGCAGTTCATGTTCATTACACTAGCATGACAAAATGACCACAAGGGGGACTGTCTGGTAGTGAAAAGGAACTTCAGCATGGATTAAAAATCTTTGCCTTTCTTTATTCTGAACTGTTTTTCTTATGGCTGCTAGAGAGAGATTCTCTGCCTTAGAAATAAAACTGCCCAGGCTGTTCTGATAAACCTGTAGGGTTAAGGCACTTCTACCAAAACAGATTTCAAAAGGCAAGAAGTCAAAAAGCAACAATTCAGTAATCTGTGTACGCTTCTATATTAAGTTTTAAGATAACCTGGTTTATATTTAGTTCACACAAATTAACCAAACATAGCAGCATACAACCTAAGAAAAGCTTAAGAAATTTATTAGATGCACAGATAAAGTGCTGTAACAGAGAAACTTGTGTAAATCTATTCTAAAATAAATAAGGTACAGTTAAACCACCTTTGACTCGTTTTAACTCGGAAAGAAATAACCTAAGTTTTAATCATTTGAATTTTAAGGTCAAGGTGAAATATACCATAACTATAACAGTGGTTGTGATCTGTATCAACTATTTGAGTCTCCTGTTCCTCTTGAGGTCTCCCAGAAACAGGAAGGCTATTGCAAAATGTATACATTAGACATAGTTCCTTTTACAGAAACATTTTTGTAATAAGGTCTGGTTGCTCAAATACATGTTAAAATATTTAACAAGGAAACAATTTTCTCCTGATCCAGTCGATCTTTTAAACAAGACAATGTATTTTTCCTATGACGCAGCCCACAGGAGGGAACAGAAGTAAACATCCTCCTTAACTGAAGACTGTTTTGCTTGAAGAACTAAACTATTGCATTATTATATGAGAGCAAGAAATATCCATTTGGGTTATCCCTTTCTCCAAACATGGTGCCCAGTGATACATGTATTTTTGCCTTAATCTCAAAGGCCCGTTTGTCTCCAGGTAAGGTACGTTAAAAAAAGATTCCCTTTAAGCATCTTATCACAAGAGCTCTTACTGCCTTTCCATCCGGGGAAGCTTGTGTGTTAAACTGCCCTTGGAGTTTTGGATGCTACTAGATTTCTGTGCTCTGTTATCCATAATTTCAGGCACTTCGGGGCTAACATGGCTGTTTAAGTCAATGCAATAATATTACCAATATATTCAACACTCAGAAGAGTCACCACAGTTTCCTTCACACACTCAGGATTTCAAATTCTTCTTCCAATTCAAATAGCTTGTCAGTAGATTCAATGAGTTCTGTAAAAAAAGATAAAGAAAAAAATGCTTCTAAAGACATGCCTGATTTTGGTCACTTAAAAAAAAACAACTTTGAAAGACACATTCCAGAAAAGTACTTTGTAAGAGTGAAAAAATAAATCTGTGCTAGCAATTGTATGGCTTGTTTGGATACATGCCTGCTATATATTGCTTGACACTCACAAAGGATAGTTATTCTACCTGTGATTATTCTTTTATTTGCTAACGAGGAACATAACATTGCACAATTAGGCTTTTAATCGGTGCCTTACCTGCTCGTGTGGTTGTCACTTCTGGTTTTGTTGGAGGTATGAAAGGAGGCCAGTGTGGCGGGTACTTCTGGACCAGCTCCAACATCCGTAGACTCTGCTGCTTTAGAATCTCCTGAGGACAGAATGCTTTCATTTTAAAAGCTGGCTCGGGAGACGCTTCAAACACAAAACGTGTCTGCTTAATTGAAAGTGTTTTTTAATTACACATGTCCATCAGGAAAAAAAGTCTTTATACAGACATACTGTGAAATCCAAGCACCATGGTCTCTGTAATACATCCCTAGTTCAAACACATCTGGAAGACAGATCTCTTGAACTGTACTACAAATTATCAGTCTTATCATCTTTTGATATCAGCTTTGATATCTGCAAACCTGTAATTTTGTTTACATGTAGCAAGCACACTAGGAATGTACAATATTTTCTGCTTTTTAAAAGAAAGTTGCTTGCATAGAACTCTCCTCAAGTTTTCTGTTGATCAATGGCACAAAAGACAGATCTATCAGCTCCTCCAAAGGGGAAAAAAAAAAAAAAAAAAACGCATCAGATTTTGAAGGACAGGTTTTGGTCAGGAAAAAAGGTGTTCCTGAAGCCAAACGCTATTCCTCTTCAAAGAGAAGTTACCTTCTGTCCTGTATTTCAGTTATTTACAAACTGTTTTCCTTAGATGATTTTTTTTTTTTTTTAAATAAATGCCTTTAGAGGTTGATGGTACTTTACATTCAGACGTCTGGTGCTTAGCTTAACAGCTGCATGCAGAAACATCCTCAAGTCTGTTTCCTGTGGCAGCCAGCACCTTCTGTTCTCCCTAGATCAGCAGGAGCTAGAGGCCTGCAGCACTTACAGAATCAGATCTTTAAGATAGCTAGGACTAACAGTCATAATTAGAACACGCAATCTATTATGTCAAACAATAAAAAAGGATCAGGAAGCAAATCATTGACACATCACTACAATATGGCAGTTAAACCTTAGTCATTTAGTGAGAATTAGAAGTTAAAAGCAAGTGTCACCCAGTAACACCTTCAAGTGTGTATGTTTACACCCATTTTCCAACTGGCAGGGTTTGTGGCTGGTAAAGTGCTGAACAATTTCCAATTAGCAATTCAATAGTATTGCCTTACCCTGATGCTTTAATGCATTCTTCTCCATGGCTCATACAATTTGTATACAAAGGAAAATGCAAAGGAAAATTTTACAAAAAACAGACAATAAAAACCAGACTTTATAAAGAACAAATCGAGATGCTAAGTTCCCACTCTTACCTTTTGTACAAGACTACACCAGTTATCAAAATCACGTTCTTCTTTGCAAAAGAAGCCCTTAGGGGAAAAAACAAACACACAGAGTTTTACCTTTGCAGATGGTAGGTATGTGGTACCAGCAGGTAAGGCGGTTTGACCTCTGATACAGTAATGCCCTGTACGATCAGTAGATATAAGACTCCAAATATGTGGCAGCTCTAGGGAGAGAACCCACGGGGAGAACAAGGCCCTGCAAACCCCTAAAGAAATAGTCAAGCAAAAAATAGCAGCAGCTCCTGTGTGCTCCTCCATGGAGCGCCACCCAGTTCCTACAGTCCAGGTATCAGCAGAAGCTGAAAACTTGTAGATGATGGACCACCTAAGGAACTTTTCCATTGTGGTATCTATACTGAAAATATTTGCTCTTCATTATGATTTTGTCTGTCTCGTTGCATCATGCCACATTTTGCACAGTTACGTAGTTAAGTATTAAAACAAAACAAAACAAAACAAAACAAAAAAACTTTCTAAAAAGCAGCAGTATTAAAAAACAGGTATGTGAATGAATGACAGATACCGGTATCTTTACAGATTGTTTAAAGCTTTAGAAACACATCCCACTGGTGACAACTGCCAATCACCCAATCACAGGATACTGGCATGGGATCAGATCCAATTTTTTCAAATACCACAGTACCCCCATGACATTTTGGGTGAATTACAAATAATACATTTGTATTTGTAATTTGGGGTGAAATACAATAATTCCACTTAAACATTTTTAACTTATGATAGAAAGTAAGTTTAAGTAACTTGTCTAGAGGTGACCAAACATAAAGTAGTGATAGAATAAAACACGTAAACCTGTTTCAGTTCCTTGCTCTGACCATTATAATGCCTCTTGAAAGAAGTAAAAGCTGCTCAGTAAAGAAAACAAAGCGAGCTCCCTACAGTACAGACAGCTCCCCACTTGCCCTAAGATTCTCCATGTAGTTATGTACAAACTACTATGTGTTGATCACAGAAGACAGCTTTGTGATCTTGGTTCTGTTCAAGGAGATGCATTGCTGCCCTTACCAATGTAGAGAGACATTACTTTGAGATAAAGTATATGCATTCAAGATTTCCTGACACTTACTAAAGCTACTGAAGGGTCCAAATTCATGATCTTCATTCTATGTGGGGCTTCCTGGCAGTGGAAACTCTCATCGTCAACCGTGCCATTTTCTTCTGAATCTACAAAGCTTTGAGTGGTGTGAGGGTCCAGATAGATCAGCTCATTGCCTGGATGGGTAAAAGCCGTATGTTAAAAATAAGCAAGTGACATTAATAAGCACTTGGTCCAGAACTGTAAAATAGAAATTAGATTGCCATCGCAGTCAGTATAATCTAGACTTTCCAGCTAGGGATTCTTTAAGAGAATCGGAAGGTTTAGACACAACGTTTCCCACAGGGTATTTAGTATAACTTCCTATTGTGACCTATTACTGTAATTTTTTGGTTGGATATGTTCTATCTTTGTCACATACTTTTATTTTTCCATGTGAGATCCAGTACTTTTTTTTTTTTTTTTAAAAAAAATCTCAAGTGTTGTAAACACTAACATTTGACAGATTAAAAGGTACAGGATGTTCACAGATGCAATCTGTAATCCCATTAGGCATTCATTCAGAAATTGGAACAAAAAAGCCTAACTAAAACAGGTTAGGTTTTACAAAAGGACAAAATAGGGTTGCAAAATTTTGGCCCAAAGTGGGGTGAAATCTGAAGGAATGCATTTTAAATTAATTAGAGCAATACTTAATAACAGAAGGTATGCAAAAGGTGAAAAAGATACTGCCATCAGAAACAGTTTTGAAATACAAGAAAATAAAAGTGACATTTGACCAATACACTTGTCAAATGCTATCAGCTATTCTTAGTATGTTGCTCTTGTTGATGTCATCACTTATTTTTACACCTAGCTTTGCTGTTAACTTTCTGCTCCTGTTAAGGATCATCTCATACTGTTTCTAAACTCTTTTAGATATGCTTCTTCATTTATTTTATTCTATTCTCATCTTTCTTTACTTCTAGAGGTTCACGCTTAGACTCCTTACTATTTCCCCTTCAAAAAATGTTCTCTTTTGATCATCTGCACATTTGGAATAAGTTTCTTTTTTCCTTACCTAAAAATCCTATGAAATAATAGGCATTATTTGGTTTCCCTCCTAATGCTCCCAAAGACTGTGGCATCTTAAAGCATTCCTAGGAGTTCAAAAGGAGTAAAGGAAATTGTAATTCATTTCTTTACTGACATCACAGATACCCAAACTTATTTGACAGTAACGAGCAATGAATTGAAAGAAAACCTTACTTTAAATGCATCAATATATACGGGATTTATGTGATTTATCCCTAGTCGTAGAGGTATAATAAGCAAGAGGGGTTGCCAGCCTGTGCAGAGTCCTCCTGCGTTCTTGCTTCGGCCAAGAGCACTTCTGTGCAAATGTGCACTGCTGTGGGACGCGCTGCTGCTCTGAGGAGGGGACCGGCACATTTTTTCTGCGGGAATAAAACTAGAAATCAGTCAACGCACAGAGGAACACAAAGCAGATCTTCCTCTCAGTAGTGAATTAAGCTAGTTTGCCAGGGATCTTTATAGGGCACCCAAGACAAAACGAGCCGGGCATGGCAATTACAGCTATTTAGTAGAAGTAATTCTAGCAGACAGTATGTGCTGGCACGTCCAAGTGAGACGTTAGATAAATGATTGGGGGATGACAATTTAAGACTGCAGTGACATGTACTATTAATGTTATTAATACTGTCAAGCTTTGCCTATAAAACGACAGAGAAATGAAATGGCAGAAATGATGACAGTAGAAATTCTTCAAGGAGCTCTTCACATCCAGTGATGTGAGCATGGAGTTGGCATCAGGGATCAAAAAAACACAACTGAGTTTGTATGTCCTTCTTCCCTCTTCTTACCCTTGCAAGACAAAGCCATGGCCCCCTAAGTATTTGTTCATGTTTAGATACATGCTGGCAAATGGAGTCAAATCAGAAACTGTTACCAGAAAACTGATGAGGTGTCACTTACTGATGTCTTCAATGACCACCGTATTGCCCACAGATACAGAAACTGCTAATGAATTCCATTCATCAAATAAAGCAAGCTTCCTAGAAAACATTAAGGTACTAATTAATATAAACTAGTTGGATCAAAAGGGTAGCTTTACACTCAGAACCATTTATTTATTTTTTTTTTCTTAAGAAAAAACATCCTTTCTGCATTTTTTAAAGTCTCCATGTAAAAAAAAAGAAAACTTTAAACATTAAATGTTTAATATCTTTAGAAAAATAGGTACTGAGTGGTACCAGGAAAAACATATGCGCTGCACCATGTGCAAACTGTTTTGTCTTACGGCTAAGTGCAGTGACAGTAACAGTCCAACTACATCAAGTTTATTACTTTTTATTGCACTCGACAGTCTCTGCAATGGGTTCTTGCCCAATTGTGTCTTTTCTCATCTGGAAAAGAAAAAAATTCCTATGCCAGTTTTGCAGATTACTTTTTGCTTAAGAAATCCCACTGAATTCAGTGGAATTACTTCTGCCTGAGCCTGCGTGCACAGCAGAAATGGGGCATTAAAAGCTAAATCAGCTAAGGGTTTGGGGCACCAAAACTTCAGTGGGAGACAGCAGCACACAGTTTTATGTCCACTTCTGCAAAATCCAAACCTTTGGGGAAGGGAGCTAAGCTCTTAAGCTGCACTGGCAGAATTAGCTGTTTCAAATAAGCCAGAAAGAAATGGGGGTGAGCGTTTCACCATGAAAAACTTGGCCATGAAAGATCTGGAGTCCAGGGCATGCTTCAGCTCCCCTCCCTCTTCAGATCATGTGCCTGTTCCAGGGTGTCAAAGACTTGCTGCTGAGCTCGCAGGACCTGTAGCCTAGCCCCTGCCTGAGGTAAGACACCTCCACGTACCCCTGGAGAACTGAGCAGCCTCAGTTCCTTTCAGTGTGGCTCCCAGACTATGAGGAGCTGCCCATCTTTATCCAGTAGCCTTGCTGGCAGAACTGCTGCTCAGAAAGGGAGGAATTGCAGCTCAGTTCCCTCCTCAGCCGAGATGGCTTCTCTCTGATGTTTCACGCCACCACTCCGACCTACACGGTGGCACTCTCGACCTGCCAGAGCTGTGCCACTGTGCAGAAAGGAATATACATCTGTGGTGTGACTGGTGAGGGCATGCAGACGGCATAGCAGGAGACCTTCCTGCAGTTTCTTCTCCTCAGGCTCTTCCTTTATTAAAATTTAGAGGTCACCCATTCCCAACTCAGTACCTGCACACCGAGCTGTGGCATGACATTCCATGCTGCACTTGTAAAGAGATGGCAAGTACATTCCTGACTGTGGGACAGGGGGAGATGCAGCCTTCAAAACTCTGCCTGGGCCTTGTCTTGGCTGCCTCAGGGGAGTACGTTCTGAATGAGACTGGTATGATCTCACTTACTTTAGTACTTGAGCAACTGTATTTGGTCCAAACCATTCTCCAATTGACTTCCCCTCTCCAACACCCACCTGTGCTGTTTTCATAGTGAAAAAAAGACACACGTACACAAAATCAAAGAAAAATGAGACCATAAAGAATGTGGGAACAATATACAGTAAATACCGTGACTGTCAAACATTCTAGAGTAACTGCAATCTGTATTTAGCAATAACACTTATTTTCTCAATCTATGCTCTTTTCAAAACTTAGGGAGTGCCAGTTTCTTTAATAAACTAAAGGCTTCTAAACTATAATGAGAATTACAAGTTAACAAATGTTAGTGCCCCTTATTACAAATTACAGCAATAAGCTACAAGACTGTCTATTCTAACATTACTGACTCTGGTACCCAAGGCTTACAGAGTTTATCAAGAGCTAGATTCTAGTACATGGCTTTATTTAGGTCTCAGGGAATGTTTCTGTACTACTAGTCTTTGCGCCCATCTGCATACCTTTTTATTTTTGTATAAGCATACACATTGTCTTCACATCCACTTTTTAAAATTATGAATTAACATACTGCAAATTAGTGATTCAACACAGTAGAAATTTCAGTGGAAAAAACCTGAAAGTTTATGTTTGTTCTTACCCATCTGGTGGATTGAATAACAGCAAGCCTTCCTGTTGAGAAAGCATCGTAGGATTCTGTGATATTCTTCTGGTTGTTTTTTGTGTTTTTCCCATTGCCAATCTGAAAGGAAAAATTGATATAGAATAAAAAATGGTGACGTTTTCATTACACTGATCAAATGTCTAGACAGCAGAAAGCTTTATAATGAGATGTTAAAAGACATTTCAATTCATCTCGAATATTTACATTTTGTGTAGAGCTCCTAGAATTCCAAGCTTGTTATTTATCATCAAGCTGCCCTTTATCATCATAGGCTAGATTGTAAAAACAGGGAAAATAAAACAAAACAAAAACATCAACTGCAAACATATTCTGACGGATCATGCTGCGTGTTGATAGCCATTCCAGTATCTATGAGCTTCCAAGATTATTTAAAAGTACAGGCTGTGTTTAGACCTTGTTGGATTTCTAAGCACCCATTAAATAACAACATAAGATCCATACAGAAAGTCCAAACACTCCACTGGCAGCATCCTGGGATGTGACATGCATGCTTAAGAGCTTGCACCAGGGGGGTTTGGACCTCGTGCTGCTGACAAGCGAGTAGTGAAGAGAAGGGTAAGAGCACTGTCCCACGGTGGCAGGTTTTCCCTTGGCCTCAACTTGGGTGTTACACTAAAAGGTTTATAAAATAATGGCGACAGGATTCCCCATTTGTTCTCCTTCTATGCCTATTTCTCTGCTTCAGGCTGGGATGATTTCACCCAGCTGAATATGAATTGATTCATTAGGAACTGTTACCAGGGCATCAAAGAAAGTCTCACTAATAAATTCAGGGTTTGTGCTTTTAATGGAGTACTTACGAAGAAGCGTCTGCAGACAATACCGAAGTTCCCTCAGGACCAGCACTCACCTCTCCCTAAGTGTCTGCAGATCAATGCTTGGGCCAGCATCATCTGCCCACATCGCAGCATACATCCCCAGCCAGCGTCCGACGAAGGACCCGTGCCTCCTGTTAGGAAAGTTCATCACAATCAGTGCAGGCTTTCAACTGGGTGCAGCACCAAGAGGACATTTCAGAGTGCTAGAAAACAGATAGGGCTGCTGAAGCCTCCATGAACTGTCCTACAGATAAAAGGCACAGAGCAAGACTTTGGTTCCATGCTGTTGGTCTAATTCTAATCTCTGCATTGCACAAATAAACAAAATTCATTTATTCCTTGTGGAGCTGACTTACTCTTTTCATTCTTCAAGCAGCATTCACAAACCATTTACTGCATGCTATACAACATGATCACCTGTTTACATACAGACATAAATAAACACTGATTTTAATAATCTTCATGTTTGCATAAACAGTTAAAATGATGCTCAAAATGCGCTAATACTCTAGAAATATTTTCCCAGCCTACGATGCCATCACTTATCTTGCTATTTAATTTAGAACAATGCAGCAAATCTGCAGTATACTCACCAATAGGCGAAAACTTTCTTATATACGTAAACCACACGTAAACCACAGTAAACCACACGTGAACACAACTTGGTTTATTGTCTGACTTTGGCTTATGGTGCGTCTGTTGCTGTGTCCAGCACAGTGCAGCCCCTAAATTGCTACCAAAACCTTGCCACAAACCTCAATCCCCCTGTTAAAAGAGACCCTCTTGTTTGTTGCCCTTCTTTCGACACTCTCTAACAGGTTTATGTCTTCATACATATATATACAACAAAACATCAAAGAGCTCAGCAAGGTCCACCAAGGAAAGGAAGCAATGCAGGAGAAAGAAGACAGGACAACAGGGAGAATGGGCAGCATAAGGGAGGAGGCAGCCAGTGGCCTTAAAAACAAAGCCTAAAAAAAAACTTCCACTAGTGGGACATAGTGAATTGGAGCTCTGGGGTCTGCATCTAGAGATGTCTTTTCTATTTATCGTGTTGTTGCGGAGATGGGTCCTCTGGCTTTGGTTGTGTTTTTTCATGTTGGGCAATTATCTCCCAAGAAGAACCCCCTGTTGGACAGAAA
Source organism: Anas acuta (assembly GCF_963932015.1). Taxonomy (NCBI): domain Eukaryota; kingdom Metazoa; phylum Chordata; class Aves; order Anseriformes; family Anatidae; genus Anas; species Anas acuta. Next base: position 74,965 of record NW_027076334.1, on the reverse strand, counting down.
GGTAGAGGTGTGCTCCAGAAACACAGTGATGGCAAGGAGTCCTCCACTTCATTCTGGCATTTTTTTCCAGCTGGAAGCATTCCCAGTTGTCAACGGAATTGGTTTTGAGGAGTAGGAAAGACAGCATTGCTGGATTTCTGCTTTCTCCTCCATCCTATCAGACCACATCATGAGAGTTGTCTTTGTTTGATGTTCTTATGTCGCGTTCTGTTATTCTACATTTTTTTCTCTCTGATGTGATTTTATGTTCTTCTGTTACGTTATGTTCTTATGTTCACAACAGGACTCCTTGCCAACACCGCCTCACAGACACCTGGGCCAAAGAGCAGGGCCTTGAGCGGCTAGCTCACCATGACAGAGCTCATTTCCTTCCCAGTAGCTGCCAGGTGCCCTCTGGGGGCATTTCGGGGCTACAGCATGGGAAGACTTCTTTGGGGTGGGAAGCCATTGGGCTAGGAAATGGGCAATGTTCCCTAGGAAGGAAATCCCTGGGAAGCAAAAGCCTTGGGATGGGAAGTCTTGAATGGGGTGGGTACCATTCCCTGGGGAAGGAAGTGCTTGGAGAAGTCCTCCAAGAGAGGGGAATTCTTTGGGACGAGGTCTCTTTGGCTGAAGAAACGCTTCGTGTTGATGGGGCAGATTTCGTCTGGGTTGCTGGGAATGTGCCATGCGGTGAAATGGCAAGGATGGGCACTGCCGCTGAGGCCGAGAAGCTGGTCCTGGGCTGGGCAAGCCTTGGGCCGGGCAAGTGGTGGTGTGGAAGCGTCCTGGGCATGGCAAGTGCTGCGTGGGAGGGAAAGCCTGCTGGGGATGGCCAAGTCTTGCGCTGGGCAGCCTGCTTGGCTCCAAAGCCTGCAGTCCTCCCCAAGATGTCGGCGAGGGGCTGGTCAGCCGTTGGGACGGAACCCCCGTTGCCCGTGTTCCCCAAGCAACCGCCCCACTCTCCAGCCACCATGGCAGGTCCAGCAGCCGGCTCCCGCTCCTCCCGGGGCTGCGGCCCTGCTGGCGAGCCCAGCGCCCCAGAGCTCAGCCCAGCGCCAGCAACAGCAACAATTAAGTTACCTTATTTATTATTTCATGTTATTTCATAATTTCATGTTCAGTTATTTCATGCAGCCCGCTCCCGCTGCCCATGCTCAGGCCGGGCATGGATGTGGGCATGGCCAGCACGGACGGCAGAAAATGGGTGCATGGCTGGATGGATGGCTGGGTGGGAGTTGGGAATTCAGCCTTGGGATCAGAACTGGGAGGTTATTGGGATAGGAAATGATCAGTGGGATGGGAAGTGATGATGGGGATAGGAACTCATTGGGATGGGAAAAATGGGTTTTATTTGTATTAAATTTACATTTTAAAATTGTATTTAATTTCCTGGGATTTATTATTTATTTAATTAAATCCACTTGATTGACTGTGTTGTACAGTATGGCATTGTTTCATTATTATAAAATGATAAGTATTTAATATTATTAATTAAACAATATTTCTATATTTTATACTCGTAAGGGGGTGTCGAGAGGCAGGAGACCTTTTCTCCATTAACACCAGCGACAGGACCCACGGGAACGGGGTTAAGCTGAGGCAGGGGAAATTTAGGCTTGACATAAGGAGGGGGTTCTTCACAGAGACGGTGGTTGCACACTGGAACGGGCTCCCCAGGGAAGTGGTCACTGCACCGAGCCTGTCTGAATTTAAGAAGAGATTGGACTGTGCACTTAGTCACATGCTCTGAACTTTTGGGTAGACCTGTGCGGTGTCAAGAGTTGGACTTGATGATCCTTAAGGGTCCCTTCCAACTCAGGATATTCTATGCTTCTATGATTCTATGATACATTATAAATTATCAATATTCTCATTTCTTATTTTGTTTGTTTTTATTCCTTTTGTACCCTATTAAACTCTCTTTATCACAGTGCACTGGTTTGTTCTTATACTTTTTCTTATACTGTGGAGCCCAAAACTGCACTCAGTACTCAGTACATGGAATACCAAGAGAGACTGCCTGGCATTTTCTCTTCTCTGCAGAAGCTCTGTTGCTAACACTGTCCAGAAATCACCACTGTCACAGACGGTAGTAGCATTCCCTCCTCCCACAGTTGGTTCTTCCCCCCCAAGACTTAGACACCATCCGGAAAAATAAGAAGAATAATACTAATAAAGTAAATAAAATAAAATACAATACAATACAATACAATAAAATAAAATAAAATAAAATAAAATAAAATAAAATAAAATAAAATAAAATAAAATAAAATAAAATAAAATAAAATAAAATAAAATTAATTAAAATAGTCAAAAGCCGTCAGGAAGGCAGTGGTGCAGACTGTGGAGAGCCTGGGTTCAAATCCTTCTTCTGTGAGGCTCTGAACCTATATCCCACCACAATCTCTCTGCTAATGTATGGCAGGGAAAGGAGGAAGAAAGAACATATCTCCCGCACTTTCCATTTATTGTTGACTGACAATTCTGTAGAGTTATAAAGCCTCAATCAGTGAGATACAGGGTTCTTCTCACATTGTCTCACTGTGCCCTAAGCGGAACAGCTCTCATTTAATAGATGCTTCACCACAAAATCATGAGTCATCTGCAGTTTTGAACTTTTCTGGGATCAAGTCCCTTCAGATGGTTGAGGAATCTGCTCCAGCACCTATGTAAACTGGTGCTCTACTAAGCTAGTGAGTGAACAAGAGAGAAATCCTCTGCTAGATGACTTGACAAATTGGGTCTGAAAATAGTGTTGAGGCAGAATAGTCCACGATTTTTGCCTTGGGTGCACAGAGGGATTGGGTGTTGTAGACTTCTTTTATTCTTCATTAAGATAAACATTTTCAAAAATGTGCTTGTTCAACCTTGCTCCCACTGTGTGCATGGGAGGGAGATAACTGAAAGTGGGGAGCGTTGCTTGCATCCTGCAAGTGGCTGAGGTCCAGTGGGGTTGGAGGCTTTCTTCCTCCTTTTGGAAATGCAAAGCAACCCTGCACCTCCCCTGCACTTGCAGGAGGATCATGACAGCCCAAAGCACAGCGGCTTTGTAATTGCTGCATACACTTCGATCGGATTTACGTGGCAAGGGTTTGGTAGCAGGGGCTTGCAGGGATGGCGTCTGTGAGAACAGTCCAGACAACAGCCAGCTCCAGATAGCTCCAAAAGGGCCCCGGCGCTTGCCAGAGCTGAGCCAATAAGCGATGTTGTTTGCACCTCTGGGAGAGCAGATGGAAGAAGGGGGAAATACTGCTGCACAACAGAAGCTGGAAGAGCAAGGAGTGAGAAGCAGCCCTGCAGCCCCCAAGGTGAGTGCAGCAGGAGGCAGGAGGTGCTCCAGGCTCACAGCAGCAGTTCCCCTGCAGCCTGTGCAGGGAGAGGCCCCCGGTGGAGCAGGCTGTCCCCCTGCACCCATGGGTCCCCCATGGAGCAGATCTCCACGCTGCTGCCCCCCTGTGGGTGGAGGAGCCCCCGGTGGAGCAGGTGGCTGTGGCCTGGAGGAGTCTGCGGCCTGTGGAGAGCCCCCGCAGGAGCAGGCCCCGGGCCGCAGCTGCAGCCCCCCCGTGGAGAAGAGCCCCCGCAGGAGCAGGGGGGCTGGGGGGAGCTGCCGCCCAGCCGTGGGGGACCCGTGCTGGAGCAGTTTGCTCCTGGGGGATGGATGGATGGAGCCCGTGGGACGGAGCCGTTTGGGAGCAGTGCTTGAGGAGCTGCTGCCTGTGGGCAGCCCGTGTGGGATCAGCTGGGGAAGGATGGCATCCCGTGGGAGGGACCCCACGGGGAGCAGGGGCAGGGAGGGACCCTGAGGGTCACTCTGCTGAGTCTGCTTTGCCCGTCACGATACTTGTTGAGCCATCGCCCTGTCCTTATCTCAGCCCTGGAGCCCTTTGCATAATATTTTCTCCCCCTTTCCCTTTGAGGAGGGGGAGTGAGAGAGCGGCTGTGGTGGAACTCGGCTGCCCACCCGCTTTGAACCACCGCAGTTGCAAAGTCCTGGGAAAGATTTCTTTCAAGAAATTAAACAAGGTGTTTAACAAAGAAATGCAGAGTTTCCTTTTGAAGGCTTCCTGGAGAATTGGGCTTCTTTCCTATTCCCAGCTCAGAGGAAGGGAATTGTTGATTTCACCTTCTTTTTTCTTACATGGAAATCAAAGGTGAACTGCTCTACAAGGACGGGCAACATCTCAGAATCAAGCTCTTTTGCTCTGTAGTCCTTTCTCAAGGAAAAGATTGATCACCCACCTTCCACAGATGTAGGGGAGCAGAGAATAATTTGGGAACTACTCTAATTCAAGTCAGTTTGGGCATAGTGGTACTTCCCTAGCTGTTTCTGAGACAGACGCATTAGCAACAGAGAGTGTTGTGCCGTCACTGGGAGGCGCCTGCGGTGATGACTTCAGAAACAGAACTGAATTGTGTCACCACAGCACTTTGGCAACAGCTGCCTCTGTGCACGTTTAGCTGGGAGGCACAGAGAAGGGTGCTGGATGCGATGAAACCACGTGAGGAGTTGTGGATCTCCCCTTGAGGTGCACAGAGAGGGACCATGCCCTTCTGTAAGTGTTTTGATGCTTGGCTGAGGAAAAAAATGTGGTTTTGTTGTGAATGCTTCATTGTAGTATTCTGTAGTTTGTGTCAAGTCCTTACAGAAGCCTCAAGATTGGTACTTTGCTCAATGATGGAGCTGCACAGAGTGAGAACAGACCCAATGTACGGGTGAGGGCCTCTGCACGTTCTCTTCTTCCTACAGACGATCAACAAATAAGGGGAGACAGAGAAGAGTGTGCTGTGGTCCTCCCATAGACCGCAAGTACTAAAGCATAAACAAGAGGCTTAAGAGTCCCCCTGTCATGTTAAAATTCAGGACAGCAATGGACTTCCTCACACGGGCTGGCCTGTCGACTAGTGTCTCAGGCTGTGGCGTATGAAGATGCACTCCATCTGCTTTCAGGGTAGCAATGGCAGTGGGCAAGCTGCCTGACCTTAACATTTGTCATTTCATTTCTCACCTGAGTTTTGGTGGTTCTCCACGATTGATTCTTGGTCTAGAAAAAAAAAAAAAAAAAAAAAAAAAAAGTGAATTTGGATCAAAATAAAAGGATAAAAGGATTTCCTTTCCATTAATTACATGTTCTTAACTTAACTAAAAAAAGTGAACTGCGATGAAAATAAAAGGATTTCCTTTCCATTCATTACATGTTCTTACCTTTGTAACAGATTTGGTTATTGACTTAGAAGGCAAATATCTGGCCAGACTGCAAGACTTGTGCTCGCAGCGTGGGACAGCTCTCGTAAAGGTGATTCAGGGCAGTTTCTGGAAAACAAGACATCAGATCTCCAAAACACTTTCTTTGTGCTAATGTAGGAAGGGTGAGTAAGTGTAAAGGTAAGAGCCCAGATACCGTAAGAAGCAGAAAGTGTGAAGGAAACTTCCTTCTGGCTGATACAGCTCCATATCTAGTTGTCAAGTATGAAGAGAGCAGTGCTAAGTTTCTTGGGGAGAGGAAAACAAAGAGGCTGGGAGAGTGTACAAAGAAAAAAATGGGATGAGCTATTTCAGGAAATCCTAGTAACTGGAAATAGAGATTGGAAGAGTGCTTTAAGCCAAGACAGACATGTTTTAAAACTAAAACCTAGGAGTTGAATGAACCAAGAAATGAATCCCTTTTGATTATGCAGTTGTGTCCAGCGTTATCTTGGGAAATCTGGTTTCCACATAAAACGTATCTGGGGTTTGAAGTTCTCCTACGGCCCTTCTCTGTGTATTCCCTACTGTTTGGTAAGCGCTGAGGTCACACTGCAGACAGCAGCACGTCCTCTCCCCACTACTTAGCTGTCTGTTCTCACAACACGTCTAGGAACAGAATGGCTTGGACACAACTGCGCCTAGGACCGAGTTCATTCAAGCTGCTGGACGAGGTAAAAGCTCTGGACAAGCGAAGGGGAGGGAGGGATGGGTGGACATACAATATGATCACTTTAATCTCATTTCTCTAAGAATCCTGGCTGAGAAAACAAAACAAAACAGAATCAAAAAGAACAGAACAGAACAGAACAAATGAAGCAAGCAGCTAGCTTGCTGGAGACATTGTCTGGGAAGCAGTGAAAACACTTGCAAACAAAAACACGTCAAAGGACTAACTCTTTGAGCTTAATTCTAATCCAACAGCATAACCTCAAAGTCCTGTTTCTGTTCGTAACAGGCTGCTACAGTAACATGTCCCATTGGATGACTTTGCAGCATAGATGTCAGGAATGCAGCTTGGGATCCCCTCCTTCTACTCAGAGTTCACTTTGAAGGGATGAGCAAGTAATTCTTCCTGGGTTGACGGAAATCTAAAGTCTGTTTTCTAACATTCTTCCAGACGCTTCTCTGTCCATCGGCCTGTCCTGCCAACTCTGGTGTGAGTGTGAAGTTGTGGCAAGAGGGATTTCCCATTCCTATTTGACCTGATGGACACCAGCTTTCCTCGGAAATGGCTGATGTTGCTGAGGAGGCAGCAGTATCAAAGCCCTTGCTGATGAAGGTACAACAAGCTGGGGAGGCTTTGGCATTTCTGCACAACGCTGCTCCCTGACTGTCACTCCAGACTCAGATTCGGAAAGAAGCAAAGCAAGCTAGAGGAAAACTGGATGTCCTGGTAATTTTCTTTTCCTTTTATTTCTTCATTCTTCACTTGTAAGAAAATCTAAATCTTAACCCTTTGTTTGAAAACACGGCTTTACGGAAATGCTTATGGGTGTGCTCCTTCACCTTGTGTGGAACCTGCTTCACCTCGCTTCAGCTATAGGACACCTATGCTCCAATTTATGCTTCCCATGATAAAGCGGTGTTCTTTCGGTATTCTTTTCTGTGATGCTTGCAGGCGAGGTTGAAAAGAGTTGTCAGTAGGATTCTTCGTTTCCTTTGCAGTATCCAAAGCTCCGTATTACCGTGGATCTTCTCCTCTGATCTGGAAAGCTTCACAGGCCAAAAGAGAATTGAGATGAAGAAGGAAATAGTGAATGCTGACCAATATTGCCAAGTACCACCCGTAAGTTTTGTGAAAGAATCCGGTGCATTTCTGTAGTGGTAGAAAGTTCATCAAATCATCGTCGTGCACTTGAAGGCAAGCAATGCTGTAAAAATGAAGAATGCAAGGCCCTGCTTAAGGACAATCTTCAGGCTGCTTCTAGATCAACAGCTTATTTGCTTCTTCCACAACCTCATCTCCGCTTGCTTAGAAGTTGTGAAGGTCGGAAGCACACTCCGTCTTTTTCATCCCCTCTGTGTATCTTTTCCCTGACAGCAACTTCTGTCTTGGCTCTTCACATCCAGCCAGAGCAGTTGCTTTGCCTCCGCAACCTGCAGGCTGACCTCTCGTGTGTACCTGTGCTGGACTGAGGGTAATGCTTGTAACGCACACAGATGCTGCATTCACTGTGACTTTTAGAAAAGAGAGCAAGAAGCTAACCTGCACAGCAGACTCTTAGGTTTCTGTCTCTCTCTCTCTCTCTCTCTCTCTCTCTGCATATATATTTCAGTACTTATTTACTTCTTTAAAGATACCTTAAATAGAATAGATACTTTAAGAAAGCCTACTTGTTCTTCCCCTTTCCTTGTTTTTAACGTTTGCTTTTCTAACCAATCCTTAATGTTACAACATTGGATTGATGCAGTACTCAGTCCTTAGAAGTTCTCAAAGCACATCAGTGATTTCTCTATTTCTCAACCTTTCCATCTTCATTGAGATCTCTCATCTGAATTTAGGTATGAGGTGAAGAAGAACACTGCAACCAGCTGAAGCCGTATCAGACACATGCTTCTGCTAGGAAGTCATTCCGAGTGATTCCACGGTGTACTTTAGACAGGTTTGCTCTGGTCCTCTGGACTCAGCATCCCCAAGGGATATTTCAAAGCTCTCGGAAGGACCCGTCATTATCTCTGACACTGCAGCCTCCAGTAGGAAGGGGTAAATATTCCTTGCCCTTGTGCAAAGGAACTACTCAGTTAGCTGTTTCTAACCCAAATCTCGGTGTTGTCTTCTATTGACAGACACCACCCGGCTAGCCAAGCTAAACCACTGAAAATGGAAGGAGTGGGACATCTTCCAAAGCCTGCTGCTGCTTCTAAGCAGAACTGCGCTGTAGGTGGGGACACAGCAAGAGGAAACGTCCAGGCCACGGTGGAACTGCAAGGCACCTGTCTGAGCCACACAACGAAGTCAGCGATTCCCAGTTGGAGACTGTTGCTCGACCAGTGACACAGCAGCTGGAGCGCTTCTGGTTGCTGCTGATGGGTTCCTGTGAATCAGCCAGGCATAGGAGCTATGAGAACGACTGAAGCGATTTGAAGTTACCCGAAAGAAAGAAGAGAGGAGAGAAGAAGACAAGAGGGGAGGGAAGGGGAGGGAATAAAAGGAAGGGAGGGGAGGGGAGGGCAGGGGGAGGGTAGGATAGGATAGGATAGGATAGGATAGGATAGGATAGGATAGGATAGGATAGGATAGGATAGGATAGGATTGGATAGGATAGGGTAGGGTAGGGTAGGGTAGGGTAGGGTAGGGTAGGGTAGGGTAGGGTAGGGTAGGGTAGGGTAGGGTAGGGTAGGGTAGGGTAGGGTAGCATAGCGTAGTGTAGCGTGTTAGAGGGGAGGGGAGCATAGGAGAGTATAGGGTAGTGTAGGGGATCGGAGTTTAGGGGAGTGTAGGGTAGGATACGGGAGGGGAGTGTAGGAGACTGTAGGGGAGGGGGGCATAGGGTAATGTAGGGTAGTGTAGCGAATGGGAGTTTAGGGTAGGATAGGGGAGGGGAGTGTAGGAGTGTGTAGGGTAGTATAGGGGAGGGGAGTGTAGCAGAGTATAGGGACAGGGAGCATAGGGGAGCTGATGGTAGGGGAGGGGAGGAGACGGGAGGGGAAGGGAGGGGAGGGGAGGGGATGGGGGGGAGGGGAGGGGAGGGGAGGCAAAAGTGGGGAGGGGAGGCAAAAGAGGGGAGGGGAGGGGAGGGGAGGGGAGGGGAGGGGAGGGGAGGGGAGGGGAGGGGAGGGGAGGGGAGGGGAGGGGAGTGCTACCATAAATAAAATTGCCAAATACATGACATTTTGGATCTGGAGCCAAATCTTTGTGTACATGTCCTCTCCCCGTAGCCCCACGTGCTGACCACCCACCCGAATCTATCATACTGTTGGTCAGAAAGAACAGGGAGCATAGGGGAGGGCAGGGGAGTGGAGGGAAGGGAAAAGAGGGGATGGGAGGGGTGGGGAGCGCTACCATCAATAAAATTGCCAAATACAATGAAGGAGCAGCAGAGCCTGCAACCTCCATTCCCCAACATCCTCCAACCACCCCCCACTGCTCTGTGGGAAATAGGTAGAAGAATCAAGACTGAGGTTTAGCCTGGGATGGAGGTAGTGTGGCGAGGTGGTTTTCTGTTTGGTTGGTTGGTTGGTTGGTTGGTTGGTTGGTTTGTTTTAAAGTTTTTAAATTCTCACTGTCCTACTTTGTGATCAGTTGGCAATAAATTCAATTACTCTTCCCCAAGCCAAGTCTGTTTAGTCCATGAAGCCATCTTCCAGTCCTGAAATAAGAAAGGAAACAGACCTGCAAGCAACTGTTACACAAGTGCAGGAAGAGTGACAAAGGAGGGTTTTGAGGCATGAAGTTACTGCAAGGATGCTCTGCTCTTTCCTCACTTCAGGATGAAAAGCACGGCACTAGTGGGTGGTCTGTGGTGGTAGTTGTTTTTTTGTTGTTTGTTTGTTTGTTTGTTGTTTTGTCAGCTCCACCCCACAGTATTTTGCTTGTTCTACTTGTTTTGGTGTGCCCCCATTCCCTCCCTCAAGGTAAAACATCCCTAGGGGCCATAACTTGCTGTTAGCAAACAAGACCTTGCAAAAGAGTGAAGTTAACATGGCACCACCTGCACTGATGTATATGTATATGCAGACAGAGCCAGTCCTGTCTCTTGATTCCTTCTGCCTGAAGAGCAGCAGACAATCGAGTTCTTGTCTTCAGTAGCTACGGCCTTAACCAACTGTGCAGTCTGTCCATTCATACACAGAGGAGGAAAAATAGCGTGGAATAACTCCTCTCCTTTGTGCTAACAGAGGAGGGTACAGCTTCCTCACTCCAACCCCACCGAGGCAAACCAGTCAGCAGTGCACGCCAGAGCCTCCGTCTCTTCCCCGTCTCATGATGTGCAGCTGGATCACTCTCCCTTCTATCCCCAGGATCGCTTTCAGCACAGTCACAGAAGGGTCAGACTCACAGCTTTAGGACCCATCAGAAGAGGCTTTCACTCTTCTGCCACCACACCCCCTATACACATGCAATTTCACACATGCAAAGAGACACCATGGATTGGGGAGTTGCACAGAGAGGAGACCACACCCGTTTGCCTGCCTGCAGTTTGACACCAGTAGGGAGGTAATTCCCGTCAGGAGTTTCCATAGAGATGACAGAATATGGCCCTAGGCTCCTGCTGCTTCTTTCAGCCCTAATTCTTCAAATCCATAGGAACGTAAGAAACCTTCCCAGCCAAGTGCTGCATATCTTGAAGGTTGGAGAACCCACAGCCTTCTGCTTCATTTCATTTTAAAGATCAATCCCAATGTCACTCCCATAGAAGTAGTGGAAGCCATCTGGCTGGCTTGGCTTTCTCTCCAAAGAAGACCAAATGAGAGTTGGTCACGGGTGAGGATGAGCCCTGACAGTTCCTGCATTTTGGTTCTCCTGCAGCCCACAAAGCTCTCACTGCCTTGCCTGAATTTTAACCCCTTTGGAACCAAATCTACAGATTATCTCTGTAAATCCAAAACAGCACTTATTCACCATGTGAACAACAAATGCCTGGGATGGTTAACAGCACTTAGGTGCAAAGGTTAGATATATGTAGCTGCATGTTACACATTTTTAGTCTGAATAGCACAATTTATCCTTTGACTCCATTTTGCTGTCACGTGGATATCAATTTGCAATCATTTGGTCTGTCCTCCCTTTGGTGGCTTCCGTGAGAAGAATCTAGAAGCTGCTCCCCGTTAGATAACGGCTCCACTGCTGGCCAGAGCCAAGCCAAGAAACGATGTCGCTTGTTCCTCTGGGAGAGCATATTGAAGAAAGGAGAACAAAAATAACAACAAAAAGCTGTTTCACAGGGAGAAAGAGAGGAGAAGCAGCCCTGCAGCCCCCCAGGTGAGTGCAGCAGGAGGGCAGGAGGCAGCAGCAGTTCCCCTGCGGGCTGTGCAGGGAGAGGCCCCCGGTGGAGCAGGCTGTCCCCCTGCACCCATGGGTCCCCCATGGAGCAGATTTCCACGCTGCAGCGCCCCTGTGGGTGGAGGAGCCCCCGGTGGAGCAGGTGGCTGTGGCCTGGAGGAGGCTGCGGCCTGTGGAGAGCCCCCGCAGGAGCAGGCCCCGGGCCGCAGCTGCAGCCATGGAGAGGAGCCCACGGGGAGCAGGGGCAGAGAGGGACCTTGGAGGAGGGAACTGTATCCTCTTTTTTCATCGGTGCTGAGATTGAGGATCAGGATTTCGTGGTAGGAATTTGTTTAGATGAACCAATTTACATCCATATGGGCTTTGTATGTTTGTTTCACCTTGTCTTGCAGGACCATCTTGGCTGGGTCTGCAGTGTTGTGCAAAAGTGAAGTTTTTCACAATAAAGGGCAGCTTTTTTTTCGGGGAAAAGGCTGAGGTGGCCTTCATCAGAGTCTTGTGACCTGAAAATGCAGAAAATGGGTGCATGGCTGGCTGGATGGGTGGGTGGGAGTTGGGAATTCAGCCTTGGGATCAGAACTGGGACGTTGTTGGGATAGGAAATGATCAGTGGGATGGGAAGTGATGATGGGGATAGGAACTCATTGGGATGGGATAAATGGGTTTTATTTTTATTGCATTCAATCCACTTTATTGACTGTGTTGTACAGTATGGCGTTGTTTTATTACTATAAAATTATGATGATTATTATTTAATCTTATTAATTAAACAATTTATATACGTTATTATATTATAAATTATAAATATTAATATTTATTGTATTGTTTTTATTCCTTTTCTACCCTATTAAACTCTCTTTATCCCAGTGCACTGCTTTGGACTTTAGTTTTCCTTCCGAGTCGTTGTGGATTCACTCCGGATGGGGGGACATTAGCGAACGCCTGTGTGCTTCAGATCCAAGGTCACCTTTGCCCTCAACTCAAGATACATGTTTGCATCTGTTGTCGTGAAACAATGTTAACAACATCAACAAAAAGGTTCCCTATTTGCTAGCAGCATCCCTACGTTTGCTGGGGTCTGCTCTGTGCATTTTGAAGACCGTTCCATGCTATTCAGCCCCTTCAGGGGGAAATTGATGGTTCTAGGAAAATGCGTCTTGACCTGATGCAAAGCTGTGACTCAGCACCCTGCAGCCCCCGCAACCCCTGGCATTTTACCTGCAGCCCCTCCAACAACTCTGATGTTCCCTGCATCGACTTCAACCACTGCGGTGGGACCTGAGGCCCCTCAAACCCGTGTCACTCGCCCTGCAGCCCCTCCAGCCCCTGGCATGTTCCCTGCAGCACCTCGAGCCCCTGGCATGTTCCCTGCAGCCACTCCAAGCCTGGCACAGGCCCTACAGCTGGCTGCGGGGACTATCCAGAAATCCGCTCCAGAAATACAGTGATGGCAAGGAGCCCTCCACTTCATTCTTCCTTTTTTTTCTAGCTGGAAGCATTCAGAGTTGTCAACGGAATTGGTTTGGAGGAGTAGGAAAGACAGAATTGCTGGGTTTCTGCTTTCTCCTACATCCTATCAGACCACAACATGACAGTTGTCTTTCTTTTACATACTTTTACACCTGGATCTTTCTCAGTTTTATGAGTGTGGGGTATTCCTTCTTTCTCCCTTTACCTTCCTCCCGCCCTCCCTCCCTCCCTCCCTCCCTTCCTTCCTTCCTTCCTTCCTTTTGTTCTGTCTGTCTGTCTGTCTGTCTCTCTTTCTCTGGGAGAAAAGCTCTTTTTTCTTTAGGAAGGCTGGGTTTCACTAGAACATTACTAGCCTGTAAGCCTCATGGCATCACCTTCCATCTTGACTGCTAAACCTCCTTGCTCCCTACTATCTTGTTTGCCAAGATACAGCTGTCCACGTTTACTTTTCCTACTTGGCTGGACTGAATTTAAGAAGGGATCTTGCAACTCTTCCTCTTGTTTGCCACTTAATCATCACACCAAATGAAAACTATTTGCCTTTCACCTCTTTATTTCAGGCCTTCTTTCCTAGTGGTCATGTAAAACCGGGAAAAAAATAGTCTACCAAGTCGGGTTTTTTTTGGATTTGATAATAAACCTGCAGACTGTTAAGTCATCAAGCACTTCAAGACTGTTTGAAATAATCTCTACATTAATGGAAAAGGAGTACTCCAAACTTCTGCTCGGGAAGAAAATCACGGAAAATGTAAACTTTGATTTTAGATGTTGAATTTGTTGCAGTGAGATCTTCCTCATCGCATGATTCTATTTGGATTTAAACCATAGTATGTATGGACAGACCAAGAGTAGGACAAGAACAGCACAGAGTTCAGCATGAAGCCCATCAGGAGCTCAAGTTTGTATTCTTTGTATTCAAGTTGATCCTTCTCTTGATGGAAGGACCTGCTTTTTGACTCTCCTTCTCTTCACTAGGAGCATGTTCCCTCTTGCTTTGGTAATGCTCTTTCTCAGTGTTTTTAGTCTTGTCCTTTCTACCTTGGCATCTCTCTGCAATAGATGAGGAGGAAAGCTTTTTAGAGCTACATTCAGTGTCACACTTGAGAGAGGAAGTTTGCCGCAATTTCTCACCACGCTCTTTGCCATACAAAACGTTTTCTTTTGAAATGAGGTCACGTTCTTTTGATCTTCTTGGTTTCGCCATGTCTCCACTGTCATCAAATCGGTACTCTGCGAGGTATTCATCCTTCCCAGCAGATTTCGGAGGGTCCGTGACACTGCACAAAATAAAATCACATTTCTCACTTCTGCTGAAGGACGTGAAGATTAACAGTAAAACCTTCCAAAGGCAAACAAACAAACAGAAACCTCCGGACTACAGGAACACTCGTAAAGATATGCCATTTAGAAACCTCTCCTGCGATTAGGACACCTTCTCCAGCTCCCAGAGAAAGTGTTTTTTCCCCTCGTGCTTCTGAAGCCATTGCACTAAAAAAGCAAACGCATCTGTCTCCCTCCACATGCTGCTGCTCTGAATAAGAGCCAGAAGGTTCAAAACCACTCAATTTGGTCTCCCAACATAGCCGAAAAAGACACCAGTTGAAACAGAGTTTTCTACCTCTCTCCCACAGATTTACATTCACATATCCTATGACTGCAAAAATAGAAGGCAGGGCTCAGGAGGAACAGCCAGTGTTGGAAATGAAAAAAAGCAGCCTCTTTCTTCAGAGTCTTAAGCCTATGCTACTAAGAAAAACAAAACAAAACAAGAGGAGAGGAGAACAACAGCGGGAAATTTACCTATTCTCCAGGTGTTCAATTGCAAAGCCTCCGCTGGAGGATCAACAGCTGTGAATTGAGCGTGCTTAGGAGAAATCAGATCTACGTCTGAACCACAACTATTTCAGTAGTATCACTAACTTATGTTACTCTGAAGAAGCAGTCAGCACCGTTTCTATGTTAGGAAATAGCTGAACAGAGTCTGTTATTCACAGGAATTATTCAGGCAGGCTTCTTTAGGAAGGCTGGGTTTCACTAGAACATTACTAGCCTGTAAGCCTCATGGCATCACCTTCCATCTTGACTGCTAAACCTCCTTGCTCCCTACTATCTTGTTTGCCAAGATACAGCTGTCCACGTTTACTTTTCCTACTTGGCTGGACTGAATTTAAGAAGGGATCTTGCAACTCTTCCTCTTGTTTGCCACTTAATCATCACACCAAATGAAAACTATTTGCCTTTCACCTCTTTATTTCAGGCCTTCTTTCCTAGTGGTCATTTAAAAACGGAAAGAAAAAGTCCATCAACTTTTTTTTTAATATTCAGCAGACTCTTAAGTCATCAAGCACTTCAAGACTGTTTGAAATAATCTCTACATTAATAGAAAAGGAATTCCTCAGACACACTGCGGCCGCTTACCTTTAATACACTCGTTGGATGAGACGGAGCTGTATTTCTTGCTTTCGCCTGCACTGGAAGGCTTCCCTTCCTTGTAAGGTTGTTTACTGCTCTCACTTCTGCATTGCTCACATGAAGAGCCATCTGGAGGATGGGATTCTTCCTTCTTCTCCCGCGTTATCTTCTGGAAACGAGGATCTAAGTGTTCCAAGGAGCCCTTCACTTTCCTGCTGTTTCTCTTTTTTCTTCTTTTTCTTCTCCTTTTTCTGTTTTTTTTACGCTTGCGATTGGCATTGTCAAAGTGGAGTGCACAGAAACACAAATCATGAAGTCTGAAAGAAACATGCAAGTTTAAAAGAGAAAAAAAGATGTGGCACTTGTTGCCTATATGAAACTTTATTTATTTTACCACAGGTGATGATTTGCAGCATGTCAGCTCTTTTGTGGTGCTTTGTGCACACGCAACTTACTTTAGATGTAGCAAACTTAAGCCCTCAGATTGAAGGACCATAGGTCCTGGTTTGTACACAGATCATTAACAATGGCTAGCTCTGGAATACGTGCAAGCAGAAAAAAACTTTTAACCTAATCCAGAATGGTGTACGGATGTGTTTCCAACTATGTGGTCCAAAGCTAGTGCTCTGACACAATTCAGCAATAGCTTTCCTATCTTCACTGATCAACCTAACAACATGATCCCCAGCCAGCTGATGCTATCTAAGTAACTTAGAAACTACCAGAAAAAAAAAAAAAAAAAAAAAAAAAAAAAAAAAGAAGAAAATAGAGAAGAAAAAAAAAGGAGAAAAAAAAAAAAGGAGAAAAAAAATAAAGGAGAAAAAAAAAAGGAATACATGAGAAGCACCCAGAAAAGAATTAGGATAAAAAATGCGGAGTATGCTGGAATCCTTGCTTACTTGGAATCCTTCTCTCCATGTTTATCCTTAGACTTCTTTTTCTTCTAGAACTTGTGATATTTTTGCATTTTTTTCACCACCTAAAAGCTCCTTTTCTATCTTTCTGTCTTTCCTTTCTATTTCACTTTCACTACCTTCTGCACGGGTAGATTTTCTTTTTCTGTTTCCTTCTGTTTCATTTTTCTGGCGACAGTTCTCCAAATGAGCTGACACAGGTGGAAGCGCATGTCTTTCACGAGAATGTCTTCCAGAATGTTGCTGAGATACCGAGCAACGATGCAAGTCTGCTCGGGGTGTGCTAAAGCGACGTCCATCTTCATCTCTCAAGAGGGAACCATGAGGCCATCCACTTTTGTAATGATAATGCTTATGTGACCTGCCGTAGTAAGTTGCAGTCCATTTGTCAAAGGCTGCATCGCCGTGAGAGAACTTTCTCTCTCTACTGTCTCCTGTCACATGAGGTGAATAGTAATCATTGTAATAGCTACATCTTTCCCACCTCCGTGCTTCATCTCGATAGTATCTTTCTCTGCTCCAACTTCTTTCCCCTTTGGATCGGTAATATCTATTGCTACCTTGTTCTGATCTTCCTCCGCTGCCAGATCTGTACTTTGAATATTTGACTGCTCTTCTGCCATTCTCAGGGCTGTTTCTTTCACCAGGGAAAGATCTGCACCTGCTTCCCTCCCAGTGCTCCTGCTTGTGACGCTTTTGCTCAACAACTTCCACGCTCTGAGAACACCTCCTCTTGCTGGAAGGACCTGCTTTTTGACTCTCCTTCTCTTCACTAGGAGCATGTTCCCTCTTGCTTTGGTAATGCTCTTTCTCAGTGTTTTTAGTCTTGTCCTTTCTACCTTGGCATCTCTCTGCAATAGCTGAGGAGGAAAGCTTTTTAGAGCTACATTCAGTGCCACACTTGAGAGAGGAAGTTTGCCGCAATTTCTCACCAGGCTCAGAAGTCTCTTTGCCGTACAAAACATTTTCATTAGAAATGAGGTCACGTTCTTTTGATCTTCTTGGTTTCTCCTTGTCTCCACCGTCATCACATTGGTACTGTGCAAGGTATTCATCCTTCCCAGTAGATTTCGGAGGGTCCGCGACACTGCACAAAATAAAATCACATTTCTCACTTCTGCTGAAGGACGTGAAGATTAAGAGTAAAACCTTCCAAAGGCAAACAAACAAACAAAAACCTCCAGACTACAGGAACACTCGCAGAGATATGCCATTTAGAAACCTCTCCTGTGATTAGGACACCTTCTTCAGCTCCCTGAGAAAGTGCTTTCTCCCCTCTTGCTTCTGAAGCCATTGCACTAAAAAAGCAAATGCATCCGTCTCCTTCCACCTGCTGCTCTGAGAAAAAAGGCATAGGGGCGAGCGGGGAACAGCCAGTGTTTCTCCAGACAGTGGAGAAAAATGGAAAAACATTCTATGAAGGAACACAAGTTCTCCTTGAGGCACCAACCTGCATCAGAGTGATATGCTCAGTGCTGATCATTAGTTCTGTTCGTATCGCTGGACATACAGCATGGAATTGTACTAATTTAAATCCTTCCATTAAATACTATTAGTAGACAGATAAAACCGTAACGAACTTCCATAAGGTCTTGTCTTAATCAGACTGTGCTCATTTTACCTCGTTTCCTCTGACAAGCTGTTCAGCTGGCTGGCTGTGAGGGACTCCGTGATGACTTCTCGATTGACTGAAGGCATAGCTCCAGGCATCTGCAATCAAAACGCACAAGTCAGCAGACAAAAAAATACTATTTGTAGTAGTACTGAGGACTAGTCTTGTCAGAATTTCTCCATTAAATGGTAAGCAAGACCGTTTTGAGTTGTATGCATTATCTACACTTCAAAGATAACCCCAACTCACCTCCCAAAATCTACTTTATGAAACTTAGGAATTTTTATCTCAGCTGAGCTTAAGTTGACAAGTTCTAATGTAAGCTCAGGTCTGCAAATTCTAATGGGATAATACCACAAAGTCTTACAATCACATTTGTGCTGTGTTTTCTCAGTATTTCACCTGAATTAGGAACACAATAAACACTCCCGAATACATCATAGGTGAGAAATTCTCGATGGAGCAAATCTATGTTTCAAGCAATCCATTTGTTTTAGAAAAGAACATCTCAGAAGGTTTAACAGGTTCAACTCGGCAAATGGAATCATCAAGTTTCAGTGCGTTTTCTTTCGATTCATTACCTAACCTAATAGCACCATTTAGTGAATCGGTTTTTGGCAGCTCATGCTGGGATCTTCCTTCGTCAGCATTCTGACAGAAAGAACCGGAATGCTGCAATGTATGGACTACCTTTCCAACCAAAATTCCATTAGAGGACATTGCATTGCAATTCCTTTTAAATAAGCCCTTTGACTCCTCCTCAGATTTTCCTGAAGATTCTGCACCGTAAGGGACTGTGTTATCAGAGCTGAGTTTAGGATTTTCATTCACTGTTGGCTCCACAAAAATCTCATCAGAAACTTTTTTGCTTGTTTGCATTTGCTTCATTTGCATTACCGAATTTGTAATTGTGGATGAAGGAACAGCCTGGTAGAGATCTTCATCCTCTGCAGCACTGCTAAGACAGTCAGGCTGTGACACAGTCCGACGAGCAGGCAATTTATTGTGAATACTGGTGGTGATCTTCTGTTTTCTTGACGGATCAGTAATTGAAGGCCTGGTAATTGTCTGGTTTTGAACACAGGCCATCGGTGGTGCTGAAGATGGCCTTTTTAGGGTGACACCAGTGGTCTTTGCGTCCTCTTTTATGGATCCATTTCCATTTAAACGGCTTGAATTCTGTATTTAAAAAGAAGAAATGGCAAGATGGATTAACGCAAACACTGCATTTAACATTTTGAAACACAAAACTCTCCTACTGAGTATTTCTACAAATGGTCTTAACACCTACAAAGAAAAACACACTGCCCTTTAAAGATAAATGCAAGTCCAATAAGCGTATTCAATTCCTGCTTTTGGTTTACAGCCGATTGGAATCAAATTAACATCATCTTTGAAAACCAGCCAAACAACTTAACATTACCTGCTGCTATTCCCAAATATATTTATTTTCCCCTTTAAACATACCCTGAAAAGCCTGAAGTAATTGTTCTGGTGCTCAGGAATAAGACACTTAGTTTTCCCTGTCTTAGCTAAAGTGACGACGATAGGAAAATCAAGTCCTCTTTTAAATGATTCGAGGATTAGTACACTCTGCTTAAATTGTCAGAGCGTAGCTCTCTGTGCTTTAGAAAGCTGTCTTGGAGGTATAAAGTAATGGAGTCGCATGGCTGCACAATTTAGCAGTAACCACTGTTTGAATGACTCTGGCTGTAGCATGAGGGCTGTGGAGAAAGCTGCAGCATGGGAAGGAAAACAAAACTAAGATGCCGAAAACCAAACAAAAAACCCCACACCAAACCCCAAACCCACTAGCAGTTTGGTGCCGTTACCTGCCCTCCCACTTCCCTGAATTACCTTAATCATATGAGAAAGAAGTCGTGGTCCCATAAATCCAGCCTGCTTACTATTAGCCCCCTGCTGACCAGGAGGGAATGAACAGGGATAAGATGGTGCTGGCAAGTAAAACGCACGTTCTCCAAGTGTCAAATCATAGCGCCTTCAGAAAAGAGCAGTGATCGTAGTTTAGTTTTTCTTTCAGCCTACTCTTGGATTAAATCCCATCCTATAATTTTAGAGGAACAGTTCATACGATATGGAAGCCTTCTCTACAGAAGGCTTCGCCAAGACTACAAACTGAAAAGGAGAGAACAGTCTTGCTACTAAGACTATCACTTTCAGAACAATAATTCATTCTTACACGACAGATGACCTTCATCTCTCTCCTTCTCTAAATTAGCCAGCTACAGGTAACACATAGATAGCAATTTACACAAGTGCTGCAGTTTCAGGCCAAGCAACAAAAGATAATAAATGACACAGAGAATTTCAGGTTAGACAGAACTGAATTAGACAAATAATAATCTTTCCCTGGGATAGCAAGAAAAACACTTGCAAAACAGAAAAATATCAATAACAAGAAAGTAAATCTCTTCTGAACACATGTTAAGATTTGTTATTACCTGATATAAAAAAGTATGTAAGCTTGCTGACCAAGAACTCTCTTAATGTCAGTACGGACTACTTTAGCATCATTCATCTGATACCAAAGTCCATTACCAGCCTGCAAATAAAGACAACCATTTCTTTAGGTGAATTGCACGTGTTCCAAATGAAATCACGGATAGGAACAAAATACACACGTGTGTCCTGGTTTCAGTTAGCACAGAATTAATTTTCTTCCTAGTAGCTGGTGGAATGCTGTGTTTTGGCTTGGGATGAGAAGAGTGCTGATAACACCCCGATGCTTTAATTGTTGCAGAGCAGTGCTTATACTAAGCCAAGGACATCTCAGCCTTTTGCTCTGTCCTGCCAGCGGGCAGGCTGGGGGTGCAGTAAGAGCTGGGAGGGGACAGACCCAGGACAGGTGACCCAAACTAGCCAAAGGGGTATTCCATACCATCTGACGTCATGCTAAACAATATATAGGGGTGGCTAGCCGGGGGGAGGGGGCCGGACTGCTCGGGGTTAGGCTGGGCATCGGTCAGCGAGTGGTGAGCAATTGCATTGTGCATCACTTGTTTGTACATACTATTATTACTTTCCTATTATCACCATTGTATTATTATTGTTATTATTTTATTATTATTTTGTTATTATTATTTCCCTGTCTTATTAAACTGTCTTTATCTCAACTCACGGGCTTCACTTTCCATTTCTCTCCCCCGTCCCAGAGAGGGAGGGGGGAGGGTGAGCGAACGGCTGCGTGGTGTTTAGCTGCCGGCCGGGTTAAACCACGACAGTCTTTTTGGCGCCCAACGTGGGGCCCGAAAGGTTGAGATAACGGCAGATCTGATCAGAGTGTGTTAAACTAAAATTGGTGTAAGGATTAGACCTGCTTAATAGTCACTTGTCATAATGCTGATTGCTTTAATCTCAACTCTGCTGTGCCTGTTTTCCAAATTGAGTATTATAGTACATTATTTTCCGTATTTGCTCTCTGTCGTGTTGTTTATTCTCTCCGGGCCCTGGTTTCAGATCATTATGGTGCTGTGTGTTGTAGCAATGGCTTATGAGACGATGAAATATGTGATCATGACTCTAACTTGTTATTTGTATTCAGTAACATCGTCGACTCTGTACTTTGGAAACTGTATCTTGGAAACTATTAGCAATTATACCTATTGTTTTTTTCCATTATGGAGTCAATCTGTGGAGGGGAAAGGGGAAGATATTTTTCCTTACTTGCTTACTCTCCCTTTCTCCTTCACCCCCCCTGTATCCTCCTGGGTCACTCTGCCTTCCTCCTTCACCACCCTCTTATCCCCTGAGCTTGTCACAATAGCTCTCCAAGATATTGAATATTTCTGGAATACTCAGAATACCATAGTCTTGTTGTTCTGCCTCATGAATGCACTTCAGATTCTGCTTATAGTTAAACAACTACTTATGAAGCTCATCCGGAGATCTGCCCGGAGGCAGGATAGTTGTGGGTGGCAGGGAGTATGGGTGGATATGGGCAGGCATCTAGAGCAGTTGGCACCCCCAGTGTGTTGGAAATTCACCCCTGAACAATGGCAAAATCCTCAAAAACTGGCAGAATGCTTGAAAAAAAGGTGTCATGATTCTGGCAGTTCTAAAGTAACACAAATCATTGTAACGTGCTGGGGCCTGGCTCATGCCTATCGAGCTGCCATTGATACTGCTATCAACTTAGTGACAGACCCTGCGGCCACTCCAAGCCCTGTGACAGATCCAACGGCCACTGTGACCCCTACGGTGGACTCGGCAGCTGCTCCAGATCCGGTTCCTGCAGCCACTCCAGATCCGGTTCCTGCAGCCACTCCAGTCCCAGCTCCTGCAGCCACTCCAGTCCCAGCTCCTGCAGCCACTCCAGTCCCAGCTCCTGCAGCCGCTCCAGTCCCAGCTCCTGCAGCCGCTCCAGTCCCAGTTCCTGCAGCCGCTCCAGTCCCAGTTCCTGCAGCCGCTCCAGTCCCAGTTCCTGCAGCCGCTCCAGTTCCAGCTCCGGCCGCTACTCCAGTCCCAGATCCTGCAACTGCTCCAGCTCCAGCTCCTGAAGCTGCTCCAGCTCCAGCTCCTGAAGCCGCTCCAGCTCCAGCTCCTACTGCTGCTCCAGTCCCAGCTCCTGCAACTGCTCCAGCTCCAGCTCCAGCTCCTGTAGCCGCTACAGCTCCGGTTCCTGCAACTGCTCCAGCTCCTGCAGCCGCTCCAGCTCCTGTGGCCGTGTCAGAGAAACGAGCTGTAGCAGTGCAAGTTGACCCTGCAGAGGGTATTCCAACCCCTGTAACGGGGTCAGAGAAACGAGCTGTAGCAGTACAAGTTGATCCTGCAGAGGGTATTCCAATCCCTGTAACGGGGTCAGAGAAACGAGCTGTAGCAGTGCAAGCTGCCCCTGCAGAGGGCATTCCAACCCCTGTGGCAGACCCTGTAACAAAGTCAGAGAAACGAGCAGTAGCAGTGCAAGCTGCCCCTGTAGAGAAGGTGAAAATATGGTACAGAAATTCAAGTCGTTTAGAACGCAGAGAGTCTTCTGCCAATCCAGGTAAGGCTTCTGCCAAAACTAAGTATAGAGATGACGAAGATGATGACGACGCTGGGCCATCAAGGATTCAGGAGGAGGAAGATGAGGATGCCGAAAGAGCAACAGTAACTACCCGAAGCCTAAACGAGCGCGAGCTACGAGATGTGCGAAAAGATTTTGGTCGCTGTATAGGTGAGCAGCTTGTCACCTGGCTGCTCCGGTGCTGGGACTCTGGAGCCAATTGTGTGGAATTAGACGGCAGGGAAGCCAGACGGTTGGGATCCCTTGCTCGAGACGCCGGCATTGACAAAGCAATTGCAGATGGAGCACGACCCACCAGCCTCTGGAGGCGTCTCCTCTCAGCTGTGAGGGAAAGGTATCCCTTCAAGGAAGATATTTTATGTGTACCAGGCAAGTGGACCACTATGGAGAAGGGAATCCAGTACCTGAGGGAATTAGCCGTACGGGAAGTGATTTATGAGGATCCAGACCAGACACAAACATCCAAAGATCCAGATGAAGTCAAGTGTACACGACCCATGTGGCGGAAGTTTGTACGGAGTGCACCATCATCATATGCCAGCTCATTGGCAGTAATGGCCTGGAAAGAGGATGAGGAACCCACAGTGGATGAAGCGGCTAAACAACTCCGGCAGTACGAAGAAAGTCTCTCCTCTTCCTTACAGGCCTGCGTCTCAGCTGTGGAGAAACTATCTGAAGAGGTCCACCAACTTAAAGAGAATCTATCTTCCCCCCAACCTGAACCAACCAGTGTCCAACGACCGAAAGAGAACACCTGGGAGAAACTTTCTGAAAAGTTTCACCAACTTGAAGAGAGATTATTCTCCTCCGCACCTGTACAAAGCAGTGTCTCAGCTATCAGGGGTAGGCGTTCACCCACACAAGGAAGACGATATAGTGGGTACTCACCCCGTGCCACCCTGTGGTTTTACTTACGAGACCATGGAGAGGACATGAGGAAATGGGATGGAAAATCTACCGCGACCCTAGAGGCACGGGTACGTGAGTTGCAAAAGAAAACAATCAGGAAAAAAGGATTCTCCGAAAAGTTTGCTGCTCCAACTTCCAGCAGACAATCCTTCAAACACAGAAACGAAGAAGATTCTGACCAGGATTAGGGGGGCCCTGCCTCCAGCCAGGGGGAGGAAAGGGACAATCGAGTTTATTGGACTGTGTGGATTCGATGGCCTGGCACATCACGCGCACAGAAGTATAAGGCTTTAGTAGACACCGGTGCACAATGTACTATAATGCCATCGAGCTATAAAGGACCAGAGCCCATCTATATTTGTGGGGTGACAGGAGGATCTCAGCAGTTGACTGTATTGGAGGCTGAAGTAAGTCTGACTGGGAATGAGTGGGAAAAGCACCGCATTGTGACTGGCCCGGATGCTCCATGTATCCTTGGCATAGACTATCTTAGAAGAGGATATTGCAAGGACCCAAAAGGGTTCCGGTGGGCTTTTGGTATAGCTGCCTTAGAGACAGAGGGCATTAAACAATTATCTACCTTGCCTGGTCTCTCAGAGGACCCCTCTGTTGTGGGGTTGCTGAGGGTCGAAGAACAGCAAGTGCCAATTGCTACCACAACTGTGCACCGGCGGCAATATCGCACTAACCGAGACTCCCTGATTCCCATCCATAAGCTAATTCGTCAATTGGAGAGCCAAGGAGTGATCAGCAAGACCCATTCACCTTTCAATAGCCCCATATGGCCAGTGCGAAAGTCTAATGGCGAGTGGAGACTAACAGTGGACTATCGTGGCCTGAACGAAGTCACGCCACCACTGAGTGCTGCAGTGCCGGACATGCTGGAACTTCAGTATGAACTTGAATCGAGGGCAGCCAAGTGGTACGCCACAATTGATATCGCTAATGCATTTTTCTCCATCCCTCTAGCAGCAGAGTGCAGGCCACAATTTGCCTTCACTTGGAGGGGAGTCCAATATACTTGGAATAGGCTGCCCCAGGGGTGGAAACACAGCCCTACCATTTGCCATGGGCTGATCCAGTCTGCGCTAGAGCAGGGGGAAGCTCCTGAACACCTGCAGTACATCGATGACATTATTGTGTGGGGTGACACAGCAGAGGAAGTTTTCGAGAAAGGGAAGAAAATAGTCCAAATCCTTCTGAAAGCCGGTTTTGCCATAAAACAGAATAAAGTCAAAGGACCTGCACGAGAGATCCAGTTTTTAGGAATAAAATGGCAAGATGGACGTCGTCAAATCCCAATGGATGTGATCAACAAAATAACAGCTATGTCTCCACCAACTAACAAAAAAGAAACACAGACTTTCCTAGGTGTTGTGGGGTTTTGGAGAATGCACATCCCAAATTACAGTCTGATTGTAAACCCGCTCTACCAAGTAACCCGTAAGAAGAATGAGTTTGAATGGGGCCCTGAACAACGACAAGCCTTTGAACAAATCAAGCAGGAAATAGTCCATGCAGTAGCCCTTGGGCCAGTTCGAACAGGACCAGATGTAAAGAATGTGCTCTACACTGCAGCCGGGGAGAACGGCCCCACCTGGAGCCTCTGGCAGAAAGAACCTGGGGAAACTCGAGGTCGGCCCCTGGGGTTTTGGAGTCGGGGATACAGAGGATCTGAGGCCCGCTATACTCCAACTGAAAAGGAGATATTGGCAGCATATGAAGGAGTTCGATCTGCTTCGGAGGTGGTCGGTACTGAAGCGCAGCTCCTCCTAGCACCCCGATTGCCGGTACTAGGCTGGATGTTCAAGGGAAGGGTCCCCTCTACGCATCATGCAACTGATGCTACATGGAGCAAGTGGGTTGCACTGATTACTCAGCGGGCTCGAATAGGAAACCCCAGTCGCCCAGGAATATTGGAAGTGATCATGGACTGGCCAGAAGGCAAATACTTTGGGATATCATCAGAGGAGGAGGTGGGTCGTGCTGAAGAAGCCCCACTGTACAACCAGTTGCCAGAGAATGAAAAGAAATATGCCCTGTTCACTGATGGGTCCTGTCGTATTGTGGGGAAGCATCGGAGATGGAAGGCTGCTGTATGGAGTCCTACGCGACGAGTTGCAGAAGCTGCTGAGGGAGAAGGTGAATCGAGTCAGTTTGCAGAAGTGAAAGCCATTCAGCTGGCTTTAGACATTGCTGAACGAGAAAAATGGCCAGTTCTCTATCTCTACACCGATTCATGGATGGTAGCAAATGCCCTGTGGGGATGGTTACAGCAATGGAAGCAAAACAACTGGCAGCGTAGGGGCAAACCCATCTGGGCTGCTGCATTGTGGCAAGATATTGCTGCTCGGGTAGAGAACCTGGCTGTGAAAGTACGCCACGTAGATGCTCATGTGCCCAAGAATCGGGCTACTGAAGAACATCAAAACAACCAGCAGGTGGATCAGGCTGCTAAGATTGAAGTAGCTCAGGTGGACTTGGATTGGCAGCATAAAGGTGAATTATTTATAGCCCGATGGGCCCATGACACTTCAGGCCATCAAGGTAGAGATGCAACATACAGATGGGCTCGTGATCGAGGGGTGGACCTGACCATGGACGCTATAGCACAGGTTATTCATGACTGTGAAACATGTGCTGCAATCAAGCAAGCCAAACGGTCAAAGCCTCTTTGGTATGGAGGACGATGGCTGAAATATAAATATGGAGAGGCCTGGCAGATTGATTACATCACACTCCCTCAAACTCGCAATGGCAAGCGCCACGTACTTACAATGGTGGAAGCAACCACCGGATGGCTGGAAACATATCCTGTGCCTCATGCCACCGCCCGGAACACCATCCTGGGCCTTGAAAAGCAAGTCCTATGGCGACATGGCACCCCAGAAAGAATAGAATCAGACAATGGGACTCACTTCCGAAACAACCTTATAGACACTTGGGCCAAAGAACATGGTATTGAATGGGTGTATCACATCCCCTATCATGCACCAGCCTCCGGGAAAGTTGAACGATACAATGGCCTGTTAAAGACTACCTTGAAAGCAATGGGCGCTGGGACGTTCAAAAACTGGGATACGCATTTGGCAAAGGCCACCTGGTTAGTCAATACTAGGGGATCTACCAACCGAGCTGGACCTGCCCAATCAAACCTGTTACGTACTGTAGATGGGGATAAAGTTCCTGTAGTGCATGTAAAAAATATGCTGGGTAAAACAGTCTGGGCTACTCCTGCCTCAGGAAAAGGCAAACCTATTCGTGGAATTGTTTTCGCTCAGGGACCTGGATACACTTGGTGGGTGATGCAAAAGAACGGAGAGGTCCGGTGTGTACCTCAAGGAGATTTAATACTGGGTGAGAATAGCCCATGAACTGAATTGTACCATGTTAAATAGTATATTATACTGTATGTTATCACTACCATGATTACTATAGGTGACTAATTAGAATGTATGGAAAAAAGTGTAACCTGAGCATGACATAAATGGTATGGAATAAGGGGTGGATAGATGTCCTGGTTTCAGTTAGCACAGAATTAATTTTCTTCCTAGTAGCTGGTGGAATGCTGTGTTTTGGCTTGGGATGAGAAGAGTGCTGATAACACCCCGATGCTTTAATTGTTGCAGAGCAGTGCTTATACTAAGCCAAGGACATCTCAGCCTTTTGCTCTGTCCTGCCAGCGGGCAGGCTGGGGGTGCAGTAAGAGCTGGGAGGGGACAGACCCAGGACAGGTGACCCAAACTAGCCAAAGGGGTATTCCATACCATCTGACGTCATGCTAAACAATATATAGGGGTGGCTAGCCGGGGGGAGGGGGCCGGACTGCTCGGGGTTAGGCTGGGCATCGGTCAGCGAGTGGTGAGCAATTGCATTGTGCATCACTTGTTTGTACATACTATTATTACTTTCCTATTATCACCATTGTATTATTATTGTTATTATTTTATTATTATTTTGTTATTATTATTTCCCTGTCTTATTAAACTGTCTTTATCTCAACTCACGGGCTTCACTTTCCATTTCTCTCCCCCGTCCCAGAGAGGGAGGGGGGAGGGTGAGCGAACGGCTGCGTGGTGTTTAGCTGCCGGCCGGGTTAAACCACGACAACGTGTCAAATAAAAATATAATGAAATCTTTTTCCCTAGAAACAGTAGCTGCTAGTCACGCTTTCATTGGTTTGCCAGCACAACCTTTACCCTGTTAGAAATGCTATTGACTTCTACCTTTACATAGCATATATAGTGTCCTGAGTGACAGCTGACACCGTGATGTACCAGCACCGCGTATAAGGCATAGAGCAGTGGTTCTCCCATTGACTGTGACATGTAGGCTCTCAGGTCCAAATACTCCGGATATTTCACCTCCTAAAGAGAGACCAAGAAGATAGAAAAATTATCCCAGAGTACTTCGTGGACTAGCCAGAGAAAAACACTTCCAAAAAACACAGACTAGAATTTATTTCTAGAATATATTTCTAGAAGATATTTCTTGATTCACTACAAATAAGTCTTCCCATAAACAATGTTTAAGACTAGAAGTTGCAGAGAACTGTTTCCTGATGAATCAGCCTTCTCAGAGGAAAGCATATGCTTCTTGTCAAGCGGGAACTTTATTGATATTAAGAGAAAGAATAAGCCATAGTCGTTAGTCTACAATTATTGTCTGAAAATATTAACAACTTTCAGCTTTGGGGGATGTCCCATTACACGATGATATAGTTGCATTACAGTGGTAAATATACCTTGTTGATCTTTCCACCTGTGAAATCTGCAAATCTTTTCAGTGATATTGTGAGAACCTTGGAAGAACGGTGTATGGTAAATCTCTTGGATGCAGGAACCATCTTTTTACACCTTAAAAACAAGCAGAGATAAGTGTTTGAAGGCATCTTCTTTTTTCGCCCCCAAAACAAACTCGTTTTAATGTCTCACGCATGCCTATGCTATTTGAATGACATTTACTTGCATAATAGGTTGGTCTTTTTTCTTTTCATAAACCCATGCACTGCGTGTCAGGTTTGTTAATACAGTGAAGAAGGTAAATTCTCCCAAAACCCCGGGCATAGCAGGAACAGGAATCTCTCACGAAAGGGTATTACCAGGTTGGATGGCAAGGTACCATTTCTTGGTCTACAAAAGTGGCTATTTGAACTCCAATCCTGAATACATTCTTTCAGCTTTCAAGGGAAATACAAATAATGAAAGTGGAACAAGAAAGCCTTGGTCCCCAGGACTAGAAATTGCAAATAATCTCCAACATGGGTCGTCTATCAACATCAAAAATACAACAGAAGCACATGGTCATTCTACAGGAGGGAGACATTTAACAGTAGGAAGTCTTCATGTACTGAGCTTGTCTGGAAAGACACTGAAACAGTCTGCCATCCTTTGAAACACAATAGTTCAGTTTGATACATTGCCCGCTCCAAGGTAGGACCTACAGCGTAAGCAGTGAAAATTAGCCGCTAGCCCAGAGAACAACGGAAACTGGGCAGTTTACATCAAGAAAAGTACTGTCGAGAGCTAATAAATAGAAAGAACAAAAGTATCTCTTTTTGAATTCTGATGGCAAAATACGAGCCAGAGAATTGCAAACCCATAGGGAATGCCTCTGAACAAGACTTCCCCCCTCCAAAGAAACAAAAATCCAAGTGTTTTATAAACTTCCACAAAACTCGTAAGTAGATCCAAAGTTTAGAGGTAGTCCAACAGAGTCATGCAACATATAAAACTGACATCTAGGATTAAGACCTAATTCGTCAAAATCTTACTCGCTACATTTATAGCAATTCTCTCCACCCAGCTCTTCAGGTTTCACAAAGAGTTCCAGAGCTCTGGTAACAGATGAAACCGCCTAGAGGAGCGAGAAAGAAGAGCGTAAAGTCACCGTAAATTCGAAATTCCAGAGACGTACTAGTGGTTTATAAGAGAATCTTACTAACATACTCAAGCGATCTACTATGAGCACTGTGAAGAAGGAGGCAGAAAGAGCATGCTCAGCATTGACCTCACCTGGAAGTCATTTGACTTCGGAACAAATACTTTTCCAGTAGCCTAGACAGCATCTATAGTGTGCTTTGTCATCAATACTGGGGACAAATTCATCAGTCTAACAATTAGATGTACATTGGGGTAGAACAACAGAGAAGTATGACAGCATTATAATTTTTGCAGAAAGAGAATTCTTTCCCCTTAAACCCAATGCAAATGTGGAGACTATTTACATGGGTTCCACAGACGGACAAAGTCCAATCCACTTCCTTAGCACCACCAAGCTCTTACGTTTTAACATTATATGTGGTTTGGTTTTTTAAGGTAAACAAGTTTAATTTAGAAAGTTATGCATGTACTTAAACATCATGAATTATATTTAGAAAACATCTTACCTTTATATCCAAAGTGATATCAAGAAATGCCTCATACGTATCCGAAACTGCTTTGCAATTCAAGCACTTCACTGGAAGCAAAATATAAATGCTTAACCTTATGTGAAGGAGACTAACTGTCCAAATTCAAGTTGTTGCCAGATACTACTTTAGACAAACTACAGACTGCTTTACTACCGACAAAAGACACAGATCAGTTCTAAGGACAGGAATATTTTTTAAAGTACCTCTCGATCTTAGAAATCCTCCAAATATTTGATGAATGATAGTGGTAGCTTGAGAAGATCTGTCCAATCTGGAAATAAATTATAATCAGACCTCAGAAGATTTAAGGCGCACAGTTAACTCTTCAAAGAGTTTTATGAAAACTAAGGATGATGTAGACTTTCGTTGCTGATAGTAAATAAGGCACTAAAAGGTGCTAGAGATCATTTTTGATAGTAAATAAAGGACTAGAAGGTGCTAGAGAATGTATGAAAGTGAACTTGTTTATGCTTACTCGGTGCTTCCATTCAAGCACGCTTCCTGCATAGCATCAACAGTATAGCGCAAGAACTCGTGTGCGTCTTCTTGACTGCCAAAACGGAAATGTTGTCCTATTCCTAAAGAAGAAGATGATAGTATTCACCTCATTTAAAAATGAAATCATTCTTCTATTTCTAAAATCTCTCTTCTTTCTAGTGTTAAAACCACTTATACACATCAAATAAGTATTTGAAGATTACAAGCTATCGAAAAGAAACACATCTGAAGCCACTTACGACTGAGATTACTGATAACATGCGTAGGCTCGATGGCATCAACAGTGCAACGCAGGGCCTGGTTAATGTGAGTCTCCATTGTGCACATCATGCAAAAATCTTGTTCACGACCTGAAGAGTGAAAGAAGAAAGCATCCCAGTCCAGCAAAACATCCATAACTACAAACAAACATCTAAGTAAAATTTAAACTATAGATACGATATCCACTCTCCTTGCTACATTCTATTCTCCCAAGATGCCAATGTCCCAACAGTCTTGTAACATTTCATTTCACACAACTTTACAGAATAAAAATATCCACTAAGCCTGTATTCAAATGCATTTTGTGATGAGAAATCTAAAAGACTACTGCAAAGTCACATTTGTAAAGGCTGACAGGAATGTGAACTCCACAGGCTGAAAAATGTATTACTCTCTAAAATTACTACTAAATGCATTACTGTCCAATGCACTTCATTATTCCCACGAAGCAATAAATGATCCTTTAATAAATACATAAATACATAAATAAATAAATAAATAAATAAATTCATTAAACAAACATAGTGCATTAATTGCACTCCATATGCTATTCGGAGCCCACTGCTAATACAGTGCTCAAAGCCAGCTTCTACAGGTAAAATCAGGCAAATAAGCTTGTCTCAGAATCACTGCTGTTCTTTCACCTTCAGAGCTGTCCAACAGATTCGAAATACTCTTAGAAAGTACTCACATGACTGGCCGTGCTCAAGAGAAAGCATGTAATTGGCAAGTGGGGGTGTGTAGGTCAAACACTGTAGAGTAGCATTAAGAAAACATGTGTTGCCAAGATTGTACAGGCCAACTCCAACACTTTGTGTTTCTCGTCAATCCATACAAATCTTCTCAGGTGGAAAAAGAATGCTCTGTGGTGGAGCAATTCCATCATTAACGACTGCAAGAAAGTTAAATTTAAAAAGAGATTTTGTTTGTTTGTTTCTAAGGAAGGTATTTAAAAAAATACTATTCTGCAGGAGTACCTAGAGGAGCTAGCTACAATCGCAGCCAGAAAAACTTATTGCAGACAGCTTTAATACCGCCAAATTCAAATTGGCTGGTCAACACAATGTTTTGGGGGAAAAAAAAAAAAAAAAAAAAACTTTCGTCAACCATTTTAATTTTTCTAAGGCAAGGCTAACTGCCATTCTGTTTGTAGTACCTAATGCCAAGTTCCTCTCCATCTATAATCTTTAACCTGATTAACTCAACTACTGTTTTTTTCCTTATTATAACTTAAACCACAAGCTTAGACTTGAAATTATACGGAAAAAAGGTAAAAAGTAGTAACGAGGAATGATGGTATCCCTACAGATACCAGATCTTTTCCTGAGCAATGTTATCATTCAAAAAACGTGTGAAAAATGGAAGCTGTGAATAGCAACAATCAAACACTTTTCTTTGCAAAACGGAAAAGACATGGATGAATCTGTGCATTACAAAAAGCTCCCCATATTTCTCTGTTGACTGTAAATATATCAAAATTAATTTCTGTAACATCAGTCACTTCAGCTGCCTTAGGGGATTTGCTTTTGAAGTCTTTGTTCACGCTAGTCCCCTTCTCTATCAGTGCAACAAGTAAGAACTGCATTTTCTACTTTTGCTTTGAAGAAAATGGAGTCAGGATAAAGCTCACGCTTACTTAGATCTCTTGGGGCAAAAGCCTTAGATTTTTCAGATGATCTACAGTAAATAGCACCTCCACGTCCTTGGGCCACAGAGACTTGGCTTGAATCTTCTGCAGGCGGTATCTGGCCCCAGTTTGTGGTGCGTGACATCAGTATTTTAGTACTTGGTTTCTTGGATTTGCCAGACCGCCTTGAAGAGGGCTTTTTAGACTTTGAAGATTTGGGCTTCTTAACTACGGTCATTGTTGACATCTGCGACAGAGACAGAAGTTCTGGTTGACGTAAGAATATCAAGAAGCATTCCAAGAAGAAAAGAGTAGCAGAAGTCCTGTCACTTAATCTCAAAGAAACAGCCTTAAGAACTAAATCGCTGGTATGAATGATTTAAAAAGAATCCCCAAACTAAACACACAAAGTGAAAATTTCCATCTAAACTCTATCGGTATTACTTTTAGCTTCTGCAGAACTAGTGGCTGATGCCATTTCTTTCACTTCCGTAGGATTTTAATCCATTACAACTCTGGAGTCTTTTTAATATAAAAATGTAGAAGACATTCTCTGAGGGGAATCAGTTATTTATTGATTTCCAGAGTTGCACAATTATCTGTTAATTATTACCTATGATCTAATAGATAATTGTTGCAATTATCTATTGCTGGCGTTAGTAATGGAACACTATTACTTCACTGCCTGCGTTTTTCTGTTTCGTGTGCACAAAGGTACCCAGAACTCACTGCTCCTTTTCTTCTGTCTTTCCAGGGATCGTCCTCTACCTCACTGTCTACTGCACCAATCATGAGGGGGTTGTTGTTATTCTATAATGAGCCTAGCTTTTAAATACACCTTTTCTGGGCGTCACTTTGTGATAGCAAATTAATTTGTGAGGGCTCCTCAGTCTACATCATGTGGTCGCTTTTTCCAGGTGAAAAAGCGGAGCCGTAAGTGGCAGTACACTAAAGCCCTGGCATGTTGAGATCCAAGAAGAGAGATGTTTGGCCCTCCTTCTCACTCCTGGGAACCATATACCTCAAAACCCACAGAGGATGGCCTATATCTCAGAGAAATCTTGGGAAAGGAGAGCATGAAGAGCACGTTTGCAAATTTATTTCTCCCTGGGCTTCTTCTGCTTCTCCAAGAAATACAAGTTTGAATAGAACTTTGGCAGCAGTACTTCTGGTGTTTTACTCCTACCACATTTAAAACTCCTACAAAAAACTGAAACGTTAGACTAAAAAGCAGCTCTTTCCGTTCTGCTTTGTAAAGTTGCACGTTTTCCTCATGCAAAACAACAGGGCAATGTAAGCTAGAAACGGAAATGCTGAATGTAAAACAAAACAAAACAAACCTCAGCCCTCCAGGACAAAAGCCAATAACTGCTACAAAGTCCTTTTTAAAATGCTGATTAGGTTTCAAGGTGATACCGCTTTAAATAAGCATAATTGTGTGTCCGTAGGCAGAAGCTGAATAATGACAGGATGAACTTCTATACTTCATGTTTTGTTACTGTCTTACTGTAGCACACAGGGACTTGTTACCTATAGGGAAACCACTAACCTAATGGAGGGTTTAAAACATAAGCTAGTTTGTTATACCAAAATGACTGAGAGAACAAAGCATAAAGTGCTTTCAGATTTCTAGCACGCCTTGATTGCTATCCATTAAACTTCAGACACGTTAAACAAAACACAGTAAATAAGAAAACTCCTAGTCCCACAGCTGGCAAATTGTGTGCAGAGGTTGTAACTAGAACTTTTTTCCCTTGACATTTTACATTTAAGATTGATTTTAAATCCATTCTATACACACTTTCCGTTCCTGAAAAAACAATACGCAAACCTGAAAAATGCATTTACACGAGAAATGAAGTCGTCCTTGTCCGATTGGAAGACTAAGGTGACAGCTCCTGGGCTCAGGGATTTTCAGATAAGCTCTGATCTTCACCAGTGACAGCTCCTTTTTTCGGATTGAAAGAGAAAATGTTTCAGCAACACATTGAAAACACATTTAAGGGACAAGAAACAAAATCAAGACTGCAGTGAGAAGGAGAACAGAAAAACAATACTGGGGAAGAAGAAAGGAAAAGGAAAAGGAAAAGGAAAAGGAAAAGGAAAAGGAAAAGGAAAAGGAAAAGGAAAAGGAAAAGGAAAAGGAAAAAAGGAAAGGCCTTGATCTTTATACTGACCAATGAGATAAGCCTTACACATTTTTAAGTTTATTTTTGACAACTGATTGAGGCGTTACCAGGTATTAAGTACGATTCAAGAGCAAATATTAACACTAGAAAGAAGAAATCCGATCCACCACCACTTTTTCAAAATACATCCATTTCTAACATGGAGATAACGTCTCTCTGACAAGGTAGTAGAAAAACTGTAAATACCGACAGAGCTTCCTCTCCCGATGTTCCATATACATACCGATGCTGTTCCTACACCTACGCTCTGAGCATAAATTTATGTTGACATGAGTATCGGGTGTTACTCCTCTCTTTGTTTGCCTTGAGAGACACACCTCTTGTCCACTGAAAAGTAAACTCAAGATTCCAGATCAGTTAAGACAGTTGCTATCCCCCCATTCAGAGTTCTGCAGCAGCACTGTTCAGATGTGTTTAGCGGTCTCTTTAGAAAACGTTATCACTTAGGACCTGCTTCTCAGTAGGTACACGTTTGGCCTCCGCTTAGCGGAGAGTCAATCCCAGCTTAAGCTTTCGTACAAGAGCCCCTTCACGAAACGGACTTGGGCCCTGACATAACTGAGCTTAACCTTTAACCTTGAAGCTTCCTTAAAGAAGGAAGCAGCACCCAGGCCAGGAAATAGAAATTAATTGTCACTTTACCCTGAAACGCAGTGAGCTATTCTGTGCTGGCAGGATTGCTGCCGGGCTGGCCGACGAGGCGGCGGGCAGCTCCCCGGGGCCACAGGGCCTGTCACAGGGAGCCGCTGGGGGTCTCCAAGGTCCGGGAACAGAAGCAACAGCGGCAACAGCGGGGACAGAGGGGACAGCAGCGACAGCAGCAGCCACCTCAGCCAGGGCCGTCTCCACAACCGCCACAACGGCCTCGGAACGCCGCCGAACTCGGAGCTCCAGCGTGACGCCTTTTGAACCTGGCCGCTGGAAGGACCTGCTTTTTGACTCTCCTTCTCTTCACTAGGAGCATGTTCCCTCTTGCTTTGGTAATGCTCTTTCTCAGTGTTTTTAGTCTTGTCCTTTCTACCTTGGCATCTCTCTGCAATAGATGAGGAGGAAAGCTTTTTAGAGCTACATTCAGTGTCACACTTGAGAGAGGAAGTTTGCCGCAATTTCTCACCAGGCTCAGAAGTCTCTTTGCCGTACAAAACGTTTTCTTTTGAAATGAGGTCACATTCTTTTGATCTTCTTGGTTTCTCCTTGTCTCCACCGTCATCAAATCGGTACTCTGCGAGGTATTCATCCTTCCCAGTAGATTTCGGAGGGTCCGCGACACTGCACAAAATAAAATCACATTTCTCACTTCTGCTGAAGGACGTTAAGATTAAGAGTAAAACCTTCCAAAGGCAAACAAACAAACAAAAACCCTCCGGACTACAGGAACACTCGCAAAGATATACCTGTCTTGTCTGTGATTCCTCAACTTCATGTTCATTATATAAAGGATTTCTCAAAAAGTCATTTTAGAGAACAAGAAAAGCAAACCATATACACAATCCCATTAAAAATGTCAAGCATAGATAAAAAACATCATACGATGGGTGAGCAATGTCTGACGGGTAGGGCTCAGAGGGTTATGGTAAATGGGGCTACATCAGGCTGGTGGCTGGTCACCAGTGGGGTCCCCCAGGGCTCCGTTTTAGGGCCAGTTCTTTTCAATGCTTTTATAAACAATTTGGATGTAGGACTAGAAGGTGTTTTGAGCAAATTTGCTGATGACACTAAACTTGAAGTTGTTGACTGTTGAGGGTGGAAAGGCCTTGCAGAGAGATCTGGACAGATTGGAGAGCTGGGTGATCACCAACCGCATGAAGTTTTACAAGAGCAAGTGCCGGGTCCTGCACCGGGGACGGGGCAACCCTGGTTATATGTACAGACTGGGCGATGAGATGCTGGAGAGCAGCTCTGCAGAGACGGATCTAGGGGGGTCGTGGTTGACAGCAAGTTGAGTATGAGCCAGCAGTGTGCCCTGGCAGCCAGGAGGGCCAACCATACCCTGGGGTGCATCAAGCACAGCACTGCTAATCGGTTGAGGGAGGTGATTGTCCTGCACTGCTCCGCGCTGTGCGGCCTCACCTCGAGCACTGTGTGCAGTTCTGGGCACCACAGTACAAAAAGAACATTAAACTGTTGGAGAGTGTCCAGAGAAGAGCTACGAAGATGGTGAAGGGCCTTGAGGGGAAGACATATGAGGAGCGGCTGAGGGCACTGGGCCCGTGCGGCCTGGAAAGAAGCAGGCTGAGGGGAGACCTCATCGCGGTCTACAGCTTCCTCATGAAAGAATCATAGAAACACAAGGTTGGAAAGGACCCACAAGATCATCTAGTCCAACCATCCTTCTATTACCATTACTACCTATTACTAAAATAGCAGTAAGCACAAATGAAAACTTAAGAACACTTTCTATTACTATAAAAATAAATAATTTGTAATACATGGTTAGTAATATTTAGCAAACAGTGTGCTACCACCATCACAACGGCCTATTACCCCGTCTAGCTTCAGAGGCATCCTTATACATCCAAAATAGAGAGGAGGATATAAACTATATGGATCTCTCTCAGCAGTGGTTTCACAACAATTAGAAGGAAGAAACAGTTGCTGAGAAGCCACAACAAGCTCAAGTTAATTTCTGGACTTTGAATAATTACTCCTTAAGTTCTCTCTCTCTCCATACAGTAGAGCACGCTCCTGACTAACTTGTACAGTGCACTCTGAATAGGAGAGATTTGTTTGCCTAAGCTAAAGGAAGAAATAGAAAACCAAGAAAGCTACTTAACTTTTAACACTTAAATTAAATGTTAAGTTACAAAAGTTCACAGGCCATGAGATAACATAAATAAATCCCTTCTCGAGCTAAAAGATCTCATTTTTTTTTTCAGGAGCAGCCTCCCTGAATCTAAATAATCCTCTCACAGGCAGAACAGAGTGTCCGTTCTAACTCTTTATCAGATGTGGAAGAAGAGATCGAGATGACCAGTGCCTAAAAAAAAGAGGCACTCTCTTTTCGAGGCAGACTGATCGGCACAACAAATTTCATCTGTTCTCAAGCACAAGCAACTCTAAGATAAATGGGTTCAAGGATCTTCAATGTGAAGAGTGAATATCCAAGCGTATACTGGGAACACCTGACTTGGACCATGGATGCCTCACACAGATTTCTGAGGAGTTCGGACAACTCCGAAATCATCTTTTACAGGAAGAGACCAGAGAATTTGACTCAGTGTAAAACTGGCACAGGCAGAAATCTCCCCAATTACAGATGCTCAAGCGCATTAGTTAAAAAGAGATTAGAGTGTGACTAGAGAGAAGTCTCAAACTCTTGTTATATACTTAAATTTCTCTCCAAGGATGGAACAACTGCTATCACCGTGCATGACTGGCTGTAGAGGGAGAGAGCGAGTGAAAGACTTAGAAAAGCACCTTCCCTTCGTAGTCCTCCCGCTCCCAAAATGGTTCCCAAGGAAAACTACTGACAGACTAAGGTTAACTGCTTTGAAAGGGCTGTGTGGGTGGACCCATTGTCTTCAAGTTCAAGCTTTTTCCTGCAGAAACTGCCAACAGTTATGCCAAATATAACAATTGTTTTGCAAGGTGGATAAACGTCTTCCAGACTGAAAGGGAGAAGTCGTACTGTTGTTGTCTGTGCACAGACAGCTAAGCAGTGAAGAGCAATGCTAAACAACCACGATACCCCAGAACACACAAATACTGCGTAACAGTGACAGAAAGTGCTAGAATTCAAAACAAAAATTACCTCCACCAAATCGGTTTTGTCGTAGTCTTCTCTCTGGTTGTAAATACACTGATTAATGACGCCATATACTTTTTCCAGGTGATAAATGTCAAATCCCTTCGTTATCTCAGTGACAAAGCATAACAATTTCTGAAGACAACAATGGAGCAAAACAACAACTTTAGAATAGTACCAGATCCTTTGAATACGCTCTATATGTTTTCGGAGGTTGAACAGTAACAATACAAGTGAGAGCCTACTTTTTCTTACGCTATTAAATAAAATGTGACACTTCAGAGAACAGATTAAATATCCCATGAGATTTCAGCAGGGAAAATGAGTTAATTTTTCATATTTCAGAGAAAGGAAAGGCTGAAATTTCGGACAATCTTTTACTACTAACCAATCTATCACATCAATGGTTGTAATTGCAAGTCGACTGCTCCCAAAGCAGCAGGGAATGACACGATCCTCTTTGTAGGACAGCTGCTGCCACAGCAAAGCCACTGTTGCATTTCATTAGAGAAGCGTTGCAGCAGCGCGGGGCACTGTAAAAAGGCTGCAGATCTTGTAGATACAGCTGTGCCAGCTGGAAAAGGAAGCACCCTTAGGTGATTACCTTTACCCACGTGTGCCATGCCTACAACTCTGCTGGCAGAACAGATTGCTCAAACGCCCAGAGCAAAGGTGGATTAGTTTGCTCAATCCTACCTTTAAATTCAGAGGTGGGTAAATAGCAAAGCGACTGCTTGTAGCAATCACCTCTCTCTCACACAGTCATTTCTATTACCAAAGATGCAGAGATGATAATCTCTGGCACAGCAACAGTGACAAGCTAGTGGCAGCACCTTCTTCCACTGCCACAGCTGTCCATTACCTGTGTGAGCCTGCAAGCATGTAGCTTTAGGGAGCAGCCATACCAAATGGAAATACTACTGCCCCCTGGAAATAATGCTGCTTATCATCTTATCAGCAAACTCTGCCTCCTTCATGTATATATATATATATATATATATATATATATACACACACACACACACAATATAAGAAATTCTAATACTGCACTTTCAAGGAATTTCAGAAAAGTAGTCACTTCTCCATGGCTAGCTAGTTTACGTAAACCTGCTAACTTCAGGTTTAATATCATCACTGCAAGAAATAAAGATCCTTTTCAGGTTCTTAATACATCAAAGCATGAAAAAAAAATCCCCAAATAAAAGCCCTCAAACCCATCATAAGAATTATGAATCATTAAAATGATATCCATAATAGTACTAGCAGGTTGTCAGTGTGGTATTTTAAAATTCAGCAAGGCCTTTTGTCTTAAAAATTAGGCAAAGAATCTGTCTCCTAAACTACAGATGACCAGAAGCAAATGGTAGCCTACAGAAATCTCCATGAGGTGTGGAAACTAAACAGTCACAGTGCATTACAGGCTGAATTATTTCACTATCTGTATGTCCTTCCAATTAATTGTTTTAATTGGCATTGGTTAACAATGGGCTTAATTTGCAATTTTACATGACGCAGGAATATGTCCTATTTGAGCATTAAAAAAAAGCTGAAATTAGACATACTTTGAGCTCATAGCGATCCACAATAACTATGTAGTCTGTCTCCGTAGGGACTTGTACAGTGTTCTCATCACTTATCTGTTGTTGGTCTTCTTCCCAAGAACGTTCAGGAGTCACCGCTTGAAATGCCCAGGAATCTGGAAGGACACAGATTTCTTCAGTCAGGTTTTCTGTTTATCTAGAATACAGTCTCAGTGAAGTATCCTGTACCTGCCAAACAGTCTCTTTCTACAAATACAGAGACAGAATTGTTATCGTCTTCACTGAGAAATACTTGGCTTCTCCCTTCTTTCCAGCTAAAGTCACTGCTCCACAAAAATTAGAAACTAAGACAAAAAAAGCAAACAAAAATACCCACAAACAAACCAAAAGCACTGATGAAAAGCTTAATAGTGGAAAAAAATAGTCATGTTGCCAATTCAGGGCTCAGAGTCTCAGAGCGCGTGGTGAAAGGTGACCCCCAGCTGGCTGCTGGAGGAAGCTGAGGCAGCTTTCAGCTCTAACCTTTGCCTTCTTGGCTGGCATCTTTGCACTCCTGCTGTCAGTGGGTGTTGAGTGTCCTTCCCCCCAGCCTCAGCACGTGCCCTCAGATGTAGGCAGCGTTTAGCAGCTAGAATTCACTCCAATATAAAGAGTACAAATCATGCGTTTTCTGCTTTTGCTTTGGAACTCTTAGCTTGAGGTTTTCCTGCAGGCCATGAGGTTTCTTGCAGCAGCAGGGATGAGTTCTGTTAGCAAGAGGCTGTTCTGTGCTTCGACTGTGGGAAGATGAATGGTTACCTGTGCACCGTGAAATAGAACTTGACACTTAGCACACCGCACTTGCAGCCTGTGGGGTGCTTTAACAAGCAGGTAAATCAGCAGAGGCTGTTTTGCAGCCGGGGTGATGCTGGGTGATTAAAAAGCAGGGGCAGAACAAGGAGTTTCTAGTGTTTGTTCTTGCTTGTCATCCGACTCTCCACTTCCACTGTTCGTTAGAAAAAAAAAAAAAAAAACAAAAAAAAAACAAAAAACAAGGGGTAAGCATCTTAATATCTTTATTGTAAATGGAAGGCACAAAACAGACCAGCAACAGAGACTGTCCAAGAGAAATACTTGGTGCTTTATAAACAAACAAGGAAGTACCCTTAGGTGGGTGTGATAATCCTCCTCTAACGCGTTTTTGGAGTGCAAAAATAGATTTGTTCCTTTCTTGCTCTTCTCTCCAGGACAAAGGCAGAATAGCCAACTGCAAAGTTAGACCAGGGAGGTCAGTTTGTTCCATACTGAGAAAGACAAGCCTGTAAAACAAACTAGACAGATTTTCTTGGTACTATTCATCTTCCTTCAGCAAAGGCAAAGCTTATGACACTTGTTGGTGTGCATTTCCAGAATTTGGGAAAAAGGCTTTGCTCTCTTTGAGAGACTGATAACTTGATTTGATGAACTGAAGAAAGCTGGAAAACTGTTCGTTCCTCATTATTTTTCACTTGTTACTTTCTTTAGGGTTACTTTTCAAAAGAAGATTTCACTGATCACAAGCCAGTAGAAGACTTTCAGCCCAAGCAAGGGTGAAGACAGCTCTCTCCAAGAGCAGAGGAAGGCCCTGTGGAGAGAAGCCGAGCTTGTTAGCAGAACTCGTCGGCATGTCTAAAGAAGGAGACGATTGCTACTTCTATTTCTATTCTACCTGTACCAAGGTATGGCTGGCTTTCCTTTGCTTTGCTTTTTTTCCCCATTTTTTTCAGGAAGGAGTAGATTAGGAGGAGGAAGCACACTGGTCTTTGGTTAACTTGAGAACCAGATAGATTCTGAATTCAGTTGTAGCAACATTAGGCAGCAGCATGGCCATTTTTGAGGATGTACTATATTTTCCTTGTTGGTTTCCTTTTGGTTCCAGGGAGACAAATGTGCCTACCGCCACTGCGAAGCTGCTCTGGGCAATGAGACGGTCTGCAAGCTGTGGCAGGAGGGTCGTTGTTTCAGGAATGTCTGCCGATTCAGACACATGGAAATTGACGTGAGTGCCTAACGATGTGTTCTCAAAATCAATCAACAAAAGCATTTTTCAGTGCCGTAGGTGTACTGATTGTGCTTTTGCAGGATAGATTTGTTTGCTTCAAAATCATACTGGTTTCTGTTACCAAGAGAGGGGGTGGGAGGAAGCAGAGGAAAATAAAATCAATGCCTTAGGTGTGTCTTAGCAAGATATATATATATATATTTTTTATTAGATGCTGACAGTTTTCTCAACAGATGCAGAATAGCTGTTAAATAGACTGCTAAAACCTGCTGGAGCAGGGGGGTAATAAACAGGCTGTTCTATCCTCATGGGAGCAGGCTTGATAATGAACTATCGGGTCTCTTCTGAGCCACAGTCCTTCCGATAATGCTGTTCTAGCTGCCTGGGGTAGGAAGTGGGGAAAGTTAAAGGTGCAGAAGAACTAAGTCTCCAAGAAGTAGTTCTAGACAGGGTTAACCTAGGCAATTTCGGATGTTCTTTTTCCCTCTGAATAATCCTAGTATAATCCTAGGTGTATTAGTTTAACCCACCCTCAACTGATGTCTGAGAGTGCCTGTCTTCTCAAACTGAATGATGACAAATCTAAATGTGCATAGTGGTTGCAGCTTATGCAAACTTTGTGAATATGCCCAGAAATACTCCACTTAACTGAGAAACTGACCTTTGGAATGATGTTTCAGCACTGTGTTGTGACAGCTGTCGTGATCTGGAGCTGTGCATCTCTTTGCAAGCCTCAGGTGCATGTTATCACAAGCTTTTCTTTCTTTCTGTCTTCAGAAAAAGTGCAGTGAGATTCCTTGCTACTGGGAGAAGCAGCCGGGAGGCTGTCATAAAGCCAACTGTGCTTTTCATCATGCAAAGGGACGTTACATCGATGGACAATTCTTCCCACCAAGCAAGAGTGAGTTTAGGTCCTTTTTCTTTAAGCGCTGAAGAATTAATTTGGAGTATTACTTAGTGGGTGCCAATCCTGTAGGGGGCATCAGGTAACTGTTCATTTGTGAGTGCAGGAAAAGGTCTGCAGTCATAGGTGGTCAGTTAAACCGAGTGTACTGCTGGTGTTTGTTTTCTGCTTTCGTGCTCAGCTTCTCTTTGCTTTGTGTGATGTTTGCCTTGCAGTTTGCTTCCTGTTGTTTCATCTTTTGCTGGGTGGTAGGGAGATGTGTTGTTGTTTGAAGGGAAGTCATTGTTCCCGGTGTAAACAGGGATGGAGTGGGCAAAAGAAGATGCTGAATTCGTTGTCTGTGCGGGTTATCTTCCTTTCCTACCATCTCTTTGCATTGTGGTC
This sequence comes from Anas acuta, assembly GCF_963932015.1. Lineage (NCBI taxonomy): Eukaryota > Metazoa > Chordata > Aves > Anseriformes > Anatidae > Anas > Anas acuta. The sequence continues at coordinate 31,873 of NW_027076334.1, read as the reverse complement.
AAAGTTTTAAACTGCCATATTACCGATGATCCTCCTCTTCCTCTAGCTACACTGCCAAGTCCGCCTGAGTCCGCGGACGATGATTTGAAAGTGGCTCAGATGTCACTGCAGCAAAACAAACTTTCTGTCCAGTCAAATCCCTCTCCACAGCTAAGGGGGTGATGAAAGTGGAAAACTCTGAAAATGTCCCAAGCCCTACACACCCTCCAGTTGTAATCAATGCTGCAGATGATGATGAAGATGATGATGGTGAGCATGTTATGGTTCTTGGAAGGAATTTGTGCTGTAAATGAATGTGTTAAATCTTTGGTTCTTGAAGGAATCTGTGCTGTAAATGAATGTAGAAATCACAGATGACCTGAGGTCTGACTAGCAATAGGGCAGGCAGAGTGGCCAGGTCACTGGTGGCTTTGTCCGGCAGTCAGTGGACAGAACCTGAAACGTTGGAGGAAAGCTTGGAACCACTCCTGGCTTTAGCTGGTCTGTTGTGTAAAGTTCTGTGTGAAACTAGGAAGGAAATTTCTTTTTTCTGTCTGAAGAGCAATGTGTTGTGTAGTAGTTAAAGCTGCAGAGAGAATCTAGAGTCCTAGATGTTTTGTCCTAGTGTATTCTACTTAGGAGTTTATCAGGTCAGTGTAGCTCTTTAAAAAACAAAACAAAACAAAAGAGCAACAAAGTTTTTTATATGAAGCATGGGCTGAAGTGTCACTGCATGAGCTATGTAATCATGAACAATCTGGTCTATGCATAACTGAATAGATTTTTCCCCTTCAGACCAGCTTTCTGAGGAAGGAGAAGAAACTAGAACTCCCGTCCAGCAACCAGCTGCGGAAGGCAAAAATGGATTACGGGTGATTTCCACTCGCAAAGGCAGTTCTACTATTACTAAACAAGGTATTCCAGCACCTTAGTAGGATAAATCAGAAGAACTTGACAGTTAACTCAAAAGCAGTGTGGTGTAAAAACACAACAAAATGTAGGGGTGCTGAATGGACTCGGTTATTTCCATGATCTCATTTCTGCCATTCATACCATCACGTGCCCATTGGGTCAGAAAGGTGAACTCCTTTTCTTTACTTTTGGAGAACAAAACAGGGCCACAGCGTGGAGTTGAAATGGCTGCACGTGCAGCCTTGCAACCACTGTTGATAAACCATATCTAACGATAGAGGGATCTAATATCGTGTAAATGGATTAAAATTAAAACTACATTTTTAAGCCTGAAGGATGATAGGGGGGGCAAAATGCCCTTGGTTCTAGGGCTCTTTCACTTGTGAGGAGTGTTGCCAGGCTTTATTCTAAATACTTCAGAAAGTTGCTGAGCGCTAAGAAGCCTGAGGAGCTGTGGTCCCTCAGTTAGTGCCTCTAAGCCAGTCTCATGAACTGTTTCCTGTTTTCAGAGGGCAATCTGAATTTTGGAATAAAAACACTTGAGGAAATCAAATCTCAGAAGATGAAGGAAAAAAATAAGAGACACGGTGGTGAGTTAATATTCCCTACTTTCTTATCCTGTTCACGGCAGGTGATGGTGCCTGGGAGCTGCTTGAGGGACAGACTTCCATTTTTAGCTGGGGGCATCAAGCAACCTGATTGATGGTATTCTAAATGGGAGTTCAAAGGGCAACCAGAGGCAAATTAGTCACCTCTCTTATTTACATGCTCTGCTTGCTGTATTTTGGACAGTAACAAATAATTTAAAGTTTTTTGTTTTTTTGTGATAGTTTTTTATGTTGGGTAAACTTCCTTATGTTTTGGTTGCTCTGAACAGAAGGTTCTTCAAGATCTTCTCTTCGTCCCGTTGATTCTATGATTTTTCCTGCTCCAGAAAAGGAAAACGTCCGGACAGTGGTGAGAACTGTGACACTGTCTTCCAGGAAAGGTAATAGTGAATGCTTTTGTTTTGATTTCATTACTCCCAAACTGGAGGGTTAAGCAATAATTAAAACAATTCACCCATGTTAGCCTTCTGGTGCTGCCTTCTGTTCAAAACGTGCTTTTATGCTTAAAGTCCCTGGTTGTACTGGCAAGATTTGGTGCTCAGGTTAAGTGCAGTGGCAGGAGAAAAAAAAAAGTGTCAGTATGCAAATAGGGGGGTAACTGAAAAACAGAAGAGTAAGGAGAAGAAAGAGCTGTAGAAGACAGTGCTATATAAGAAGCAATTTCTGAAGCATTAAAGAGGCTGACAGTGGCAGGTGTGGACACAGTATGACAGGAGCTTGTGTATACATTGTTTAGAGCTGTGCAAATGCCTTTGAAAGGGAAAAAAGTGTGGAAGTACTTTTACTCGTAGACATTCACCTTAGAAAGGACTATTTCTCAGCATTTGTACCTAATAATATTCTGCTTGCTTATGCAGCTTTGTTCTGCACAAAGTATAGCTGTCAAGCAGACTCAGATTCACTCTCTACTATCTCAGCTGGAATTTGAAGCAAGCACTGAGACTATTAATATTTTTTTTTCTATGTTAATTATAGTTAAAATATGAGTTTATGTGGTTTAGCTGTCAAAACAGTGTCTGACATGGTGGAGATGGGCTAACAGGATAATATTTCTGTTGGCTACTGGTTTCTGTGAAATAGAAAAAAAAAATCCCTTTTGTTTTAGGGGAGTAACCTGTGGTTCGACTAGATCTTGCTGCTAGACAAGGAAAACAGAAAGCCTCCACGGGTAAGAACTTTTTATGAGCTGTTACGTAGGTGCTGCCTTCTATATATGACTGCATTAAAGAGTATTTTTGATGTATGAAAGGAAAATACGTTGCAGTGGAGATCTGTGTTGACTGCAGAAATGGCCAAAAAAAAAAAATCATTTATCAGCTGAAAGGCAATACTATGAAAATATGCTTGAAAAATAGAAGCTTATTGTTGACTGTTCTCAAAGCTTCCTGCAAAGAAAAGTTCTTACAATATTCCTTGTTTTCTCTGAAGACGATGTAAGCACCCTTCCAGTGAAGCGCCACCTTGCTGAAAGGCTGGGGAAGAAGGTAGAGGCTCCGGGAAATGCTGACAAAGCACCCAAGAGAGATCCAGGTACTAAACAGGCATCTAGATTGGATTCCTGGGTTTTGTATTTAGTCTTTCTGTTTGTCCTTTTCCAGTGATGTTTCTTTTTGCATGTTGGCTGAGGTGGTAATCACTGGGATTCAAAGTTCCCTTTCCTGTCTTGTTTTGCAATGTGAACCTGAAGTTGACATTCTGCAGCCTCCCTAATTTGTTCTTGAATTGAACTGTTTTGCAGTTCAAGTTGCCAAGTCTCTGAAGGACAGGCTGGGATTACCTCCGAAACAGACCAGTACTGAGAGAGGTAACAGCTAGATATTAAATATGCTTTCTCCTCCTTCCTTTCCATGAACTTGGACTGCTTTCATCCATCCCTAAAAACTAATTGAAACGAAAACAAAGAACTGATGCCTCTTGCTTGAGTGCTGAAGCTCTTCTGACAGCCACTATCAGAAATCTGGCTCTAGGTGTGTGTTTCTTTTCTACTTGTGCCTTGTCAAGGTTTTTAGCTGCTTCTGTGAACCGTTCCGTACAATTAGAATAGAACCACTGCCAGGAGCAGGAATTTGAAATGCAGTCTGAAAAAGTACTAAAGTAAAGTAGCATTTCTGTGTAGCAGTTCTCTCTGGATAGGGCTGGTCTTCAAAATACAAGTGGCTCAGAGGAGGAGGAGAATGTTGTTCTAAGGATATTGTTCTAAGATGCATTATTGGGAACACTCAAGATTAGTTTTCCTTAGTGCTCTGACAAATGTTGGAGACTGAAACTATTGCTGGACTCTCTTTAAATGTTGGTGCTTCTCCTCATTTCTTGATGATGACAGGGAAGGCTGCTAAGCCAATGGGAGAGATCCATGTGAAAACACTGGAGGAAATCCGTCGTGAGAAAGCTCTTCAGAGACGCGAAACTCAAGCCAAAACCGAGGCTGAAGGGCATGGTAAAACTGAAGATTCCAGCGCAGGGGCAAGACCTGCTCGTGCAGCTCCCTCAGCACAACCCGGACCTGCCCCAGCAGAGCAGAAATCTTTATGGAGCACAAAACTAACAGGTGCTCCATAAACAGATGCTTTAATGCCTGCCCCAGTGAGGTGCTTCCCATCTTGAGCAAGTTCAGTTTGCTCAGGATCTGCTTCATGGATAATTGCTGAATGGATTGCACATTGTAGCCTTTCTCTCTCTCTCTCATGGGGCACAAGGAAATAAATGCACAAAGGAAACAAGTACCCAGCTTTCTTTATTTCTGCCGTTGACCAAACTTTTTTTGGTCTTCTTTTTCAGGTGCTTTAAAAAAAGAAAAGAAGGCAGTGGAATTGAACCGGCCTTTTCCTAAACTTTCTTCTGTACCTGATGTACAGGTGAGTCCTCTGTGAAGACACACATACATTCGTACAATTTCTGATCATTCTGACAAGTTTGGTTACTCACCGTGTGCCACCCTCTTGAGTGTGTTCTTACCCTTCAGCATCTGGTAGGAGCTGCAGTGCAGTCTAAATCCTATCGCCAGCAGCATTTCCAGACAACTCTGTACTCCTCAAACTTGGAATCAGTCTGTTTATACCACAGCAACAAAGAAACCCTGTTAGCACCAGCTGAAATCTACACAGTTAACGTGGAGGGAATTCTTTTTGTTCTTACTGACTTGATCTGTCAGACATGAAGGATTTAATGCAGAAGGCCAGAGTTCTGTGTTCAAGGAAATCAATCTGTCTGTGGATACTGTCTAGGGGAACTTGTATGACTTTCTGCTGCTTAAAAAGAATGGGATAAATAGATGTACAGCAGAACACCCTAGCTGTTTAAAGAAGCTTGCCATAGTGGATATTGCAGATATGTGAGACTGTGTCCATAGTAAAGCATGGCTCTTGTTACAGGCAGAATTTTAGGGAAAAAAAAAAACACAACAGTAACCTGAACGATATTAATATGCTGTTCCACATCAAGACCATTTTGGAGGGATTGCTGATCAGATTTTCTTAACGAAATCTCCACGGATTTTTTTTTTTTTTGTCCTATTCATGCACTACTTTTCTTTCCTTCTAGCCCACTCAGCAGAGTGGAACTCGTAAATGTCCAGAGAAGAGCTTTGAAGAGAGACGGTGGGAGAAGTGGCAACAGAGAGAACAACAAGAGAAGCTTGGGAAGGAGGAAGCTGCTGTCAAATCTACTGCTGGCTTCTTTCATACTGAACCAGCAGGGAAAGTGGCAGCTCAATTTCAGGGCCGGGAAGCTAAAAGTGTTGAAGGTTAAGAGTTACTTAGGTTGTCTTCTGAAATACAGACAGAAGATGACAATTCTCATGCTGTAACTCTGGCTGGGTGCATTTTGGCACGCAATGCTACGAAGCGAAGTGTGGACTTTCTTTTTCTTAGTTTGTTTCTTTTTCTGCCAGCCAGATGTTAGGTAAGGAACGGGAGACTAGAAAATGACACTACAGATTTGGACTTTGTAGAACATCTTTGTGGGACATCACTGCAAGGGAGAGGAAGCTGGTACAACAGTTGCATACGCTCTTGTCGTACTCTAACTGCTGCTTTTCCCTTTCCTAGAGGGAGCAGGACTTGAAATATAAAAGCTGTCTATATTTGTGAACCTAGCTTGCACTTAGGATTGCTATGTGTCTGAGGTTTCCCTTGTCCTGGATTCTTATTTACTGTAGCTATTCGGTTTCTTGGTTCCTTTGTATGGATTATTGGTAGACAGAGTTTACTATGTGGAAAACATTCCTGAGAATCCAGGCAATGGCGGTGCAATTCTGCTGGCCAAATGCATTTAACTGTGTAGAAGGACTGTGGAAATGATGAAGAGAACCTGGATTTTTCCTGAGGCAGAGCAAGACTGCATCAGTTCTCTCTTCCTTTTACTCTAGCCAACTTGATGACATCTGCGAAGCCTTCGGGTGGGAAAGTCACTTTCCCCAAGAAGAAGGCACTGAAACGTAAGGCACCTGGGAGTTATCCCTCTGCCATAGCAGCTGTGGAACTCCGGACTGCTTTGGATGCTGACATGATGGGACCTCCAGCCAAAAAAGCAGCCATGGTAAGGCCAGGGGCTAATGCAGAGATGGATCCCTTGTTAAATTCCTACCCTCCTCTAGGAGAAAAGGTGGAAAAGGCAAACGTTCTGCAGGCCTTCTGTTTCCTTGGAAATCCAGTAGCTGTCTACAGGATGCTTGTAGAACCCTTCTGTATTTATGAGCTGAATGGCACTCTTTAACCGGTACTCTGATGCTGTGATTTCTCTGGTGGGGGGGATTTTGTCCATGAATGCCATGTTCTTAAAAGACACAAGATCATGAGTAACCTCCAGGTGAATGTGAACTTTCTTCAGGAGCACCTTGGTTTTGTATTTTGGCCACGGCTCCGCAATGCCAGAGGAGAAGCAGTGTGGAGGAAAAAGCTATTAAGGAATCTTTTACCCATGTGTCATAAATACTGTTTTGCTGCTTTCTAGGGTGTTTCAGACGTGCCGGAGCACGTCCCAGCCATCAGACTTGAAGAAAATGCCCAAAACAGGTGACAACCCCAACTTGTTCTTTTTCTTAATCAGTGTATATCCCCAGGGAAACATAAGTTCTGTCACATGTGGGAAAAAAGGAGGGTTCTGAGATAATTAAAGCCCAAATCCATCAAAGGAATAAGTCACCTGAAACCACTTTCTAGCAGGAAATCTAGCAGGATTGCTTAATTAGGCTTTCTTTAAATGCTGCAAGTCAGCACAGCTTTCCAGTGACTTCTTGGGTTGTCTGAATACCTGAACGAGGAGGAGGTGAAGTTCTACTTCCTCGGGAGGTGATAGATGAGGAGTAGTGTCCTCTGCCTTTTGGTCCTCAAGAATGCCACCTCAACTCCAGGTGCCCTGGCTTCACAGATAAAGCCCCAGACTGAAAAATGTACCTGGTAACACATCGGGCTCTAAATGTAGCCCTGGGTTGATTGATAACAATCCCTGTGTAAGATTGAAGCGTAGGAGGGCTTGCCTACAGTTTTAAGAGCCGGTTTGCAGAAAAGGGATTTCCCGTTAAGAAATGGCATATCCTGATTGTTCTTTCTTGCTCTCCCAAGACCTGAAGTGCGTCTTGGAAGCCCGGCAAGATTTGAGGAACAGATGGAGATCGAACTCGAGACCTCGACCTCAGCTTCTTCCCAGCTAGAAGAGGCACGGACACGCCGGCTGAGTTCCACAGGGAACACGCCCTTATCTGCGGATGAAGATTTGGAGAAGCTACTTTGGGAAATCTCAGGAGGCAGACTGGAAGCCGAGATTGACTTAGACCTAGGGAAGGACGAGGATGAGCTCCTCCTTGAACTCTCCGAGATGATTGACAGTTGAACCGCGTAGTCCTATGGTATATTTAAAAAAAAAATAAAAAAAATTGAAACTGTTCTTCTTGTTGGATACCCCGAGGTGATCCTTTTTCTAACTGAGGCTTTGCAATGAGACTTAAAGCACAGTCCGAACGGGTAGAAATTGGCAGGATCTGCACTCAGTTGTCCTAAATTTCCCTGCTGGTCAGAGTTAAGGGCTTGTGCATCCGTTCTGTAACTATAGGTGGCTACCTTCGCTATTGAGAGGACAAAGCACTTCTTTTGGCACAGAAAGATCTCCATTGGCACGCCACGGTGGCTGCAAATCGATCTTCTGATGGAGCGATGCTCTGAAGGCTTAAACGTAAAGCTTCTTCCTTCCTCCCCCCTTGGCACAACTCGATGTTGGGCACATTGTGAAGCTTCGGTGTTCTGATTTCTCGGACAGTTGATAGCCAAATCCTGGAGTTACTATGTCAACTCTTGACTTTTACTCGTGTATGCCATTGTTTTGACTGTACCCGTGTCAGATGATGAAGCTGTAGGGGTGTGAGGGAGCAGAATCGTTATTCCAGTGTGTTGTGGACCAAGCTTGCTGCCAGGACTGGGGGTGGGGGTCATCCCACCCAGCCTTACTTTCAATTATCAGGGATGATCAACTGGTGAAAAGCAGCAGCTCTGCCATGCGGCTCCGCTACCTCCACTCCCTTCTCTTGTGCTGTACCAAAGTTCCCCCAGGCTTTGGTTGGTGCTTTTTGCTGGTGTGAGTACTCCGGGGCGAGAAGTCGGGACTCTGCCGCAGTCGGAAAGGGTAACCCCTCCTTTTTAGTGGCTTTTTCTTGCTTACACATTAATCTTACAGACCAGGCTGCCACTTACAAGGAACAAACCCCTATTTTTAGGGTCACAATTTTATTATAACCTTATTATTGCCACATCAGGGCCCAGGGACCATCTCTGGAACCGGGAGCAGGGCCTCTGTGGCAGGTCCTGTCCCAACGGACACAACGGACCTGGTTCCCTGCAATGCGGACTTCTTAGATGGCGAGGCCTTATTGGAGAGGAACAGCCCTCCTTTCAAATTCCCAAATCCTCATGCTAGGAGATGAGGCCTGAATGTTAGAGTCCAAAGCCTCCTCTTTGGGTCCAAACACCCATCTGGAGGGAGCAAAGCATCACTTTAGGATCCAGACAGAGGAAGCGAGCTGCGCTGTGCATGATTTTTAAGCTGGGTGCTTAAAAACAAGGCTGTGGTCTATACAGAGGAGCCTTGGTGCCATGCCTGTATGCTTCTCAGCTGCAAAGCAAAGGTGAGAAAAAGGATTTGGATCCGCAAAAGATGCTCTTAGCCCTGAAGAGAAGGGGAAATAGGGTGAAAATGAGGCATTTCGCCCTAATAGTGCGGCCCAGCATGAGGATTTGGGAATTTGGAATGGGGTGAGGCCTCTCAAAGAAGGCCTCAGCATCTAAGAAGGCTGCTTGTCAACTTACAATGAACGTGTGGACCCTAAAAACAAGGATTTCTTCCTTGAAAATGGCAGCTCGGGCATTGTGCCATTTTTAGGGCACAATGCCCGATTTTTTGGGTCCACATTTTCAATGCAAGGTGTAAAGCGGCCTTTATAAATGGCGAGGCTTTCTTTGAGAGGAACACCCCTGCTTTCAAATTCCCAAATCCTCATGCTGGGAGCCGAGGCCTGAATTTTAGGGTCCAAATCCTCCTGTGCGGGTCCAAAAACCTAGATGGAGGAAACAAAGCAGCACTTCAGGATCCAGACCCTGAGCTGCAGAGTCCAAAGGCCCAGCTTTCAGCTCCAAAGCCTGACTTGGAGATACAAGACACGCCCTCTCCTCCTCCTCACTGCCTCTTGCCTCCTCCCCTCCTGATATTTTAACCGTCTCAAACCTCATTATTAGGGCCCCATGCTTCCTTATTTCACCCCAAATCCCTATGTTCAGGGTCCACAACCTCCACTTGGTATCTGAACTCTTCTTCTGATTGCCTTATCCAAGGCAATCAGAAGGGCACGCCTCCTTTTAAATTCGCAAATCCTCATGCTAGGAGCCGAGGCCTGAATTTTGGGGTCCAAACATCCATTTCGAGGAAGCAGAGAGTGGAGGGCGGGCCGCACTGTCCAGCATTTTTAGGCCCCAGCATCACATATTAGGGCAGAAAGCCGCTTCCTTGGGCTTGAAAGCCTTGTCTGAAAGGGTAACCCCTCCTTTTTAGTGGCTTTTTCTTGCTTACACATTAATCTTACAGACCAGGCTGCCACTTACAAGGAACAAACCCCTATTTTTAGGGTCACAATTTTATTATAACCTTATTATTGCCACATCAGGGCCCAGGGACCATCTCTGGAACCGGGAGCAGGGCCTCTGTGGCAGGTCCTGTCCCAACGGACACAACGGACCTGGTTCCCTGCAATGCGGACTTCTTAGATGGCGAGGCCTTATTGGAGAGGAACAGCCCTCCTTTCAAATTCCCAAATCCTCATGCTAGGAGATGAGGCCTGAATGTTAGAGTCCAAAGCCTCCTCTTTGGGTCCAAACACCCATCTGGAGGGAGCAAAGCATCACTTCAGGATCCAGACAGAGGAAGCAGGCTGCACTGTCCATGATTTTTAGGCCCCAGCATCACATATTAGGGCAAAAAGCCTCTTCCTTGGGCTCAAAAGCCCTTTTTAGAGAACGAACCCTTCTTTTCAGTGCCAGGATCATCATTTGCTGAGTCAAGGCCTGACAGTCACGTCCCAAAGGCTCAACCTGAGAGCCCAAAGCCTCTTTTTTAGCACCCAGAGCCTTCTCCTTGGGACTCAAAGCCTCAGGTTGGGGTACAAAGGCTCATTTTCTGGGTTCAAAGCCCCATTTTAGTGTCCAGAGACTCCCATGCTAGGCTCTAAAACTTCATTCTTCATGGCTGACGTCTCATGCTCAGGCTCCAAACCCTGATTTTCAGGGCCCAGACGCTGCTTTGGGATCCTAAGCCCCCTCCTGATTGCCTACCTACTCCTTTGTAGGGCCAAGAGTCTACTTTTTGGTGACCAAAGCCTTAATATTAGGGCCCAGAGACCCACCTCTTGAATTCAGAGCCGCCTTCTTGGGGCCTTCCTCATTAGGGCCAAATGCCTCATTTTCACCCTATAACCCCTTCTCTTCAGGGCTAAGAGCATCTTTTGCGGATCCAAACCCTTTTTCTCACCCTTTCTTTGCAGCTGAGAAGCATACAGGCATGGCACCAAGGCTCCTCTGTATAGACCACAGCCTTGTTCTTAAGCACCCAGCTTTCAGGACGTTTTCAGGACAAGAGAGCCTATAGTTGGGATCCAAAGCCGTCTTTGCTTACACGTCAATCCTACAGAGTAGGTTGCCATTTCCAAGGGGCAATTCCCTACTTTTAGGGTCCACAATTTTATTATAAGATGCAATGCGTCCTTCTTAGATGGCAAAGCCGTAAGTGAGAAAGCCCTGCTTTCAAATCCCCAAATCCTCATTCTAGGAGCCGAGGCCTGAATTTTAGGGTCCAAACATCCATTTTGAGGAAGCAGAGAGTGGAGTGTGCACCACGCTGCCCTGACATTTTTTGGCCCCAGCATCACATATTAGGGCAGAAAGCCTCTTCCTTGGACTCTAAAGCCTTGTTTGAAAGGATAATTCCTCCTTTTTAGTGGCTAATGATTTCTTGTATCCCCCTAACTCCCTCTCTCAGCCATCCAACCCGCAGGGCTCAGGACTTGTTGATGCTCTAAGGAAAAGCCTGAGGAGACAGAGAGCTATCTGTGTGTCCAGCCCACAGGGTGCCGGACAACAGGCTGGCCAGGACAAGGAGACAAAGAACAGGCAGGCAAACTGCGCGAAAGAAGCAGGAAAGCTGGAGGAAGAGGTTCTGCCTCTGTTCTGCTGCTGGCTGGAAAGCGGATCTGAGAAGGGACAGCCTCGTTCGCAGCTGCTCGGAAGAGAGCCCCAGCTCGTGTCTGGAATGCTCTGGTGTCCCCAAGGCTGCCAGCACTGGGAACAGCCTGTTTATGGCGGTGCCTCCCCTTTCCTGGTCTCGCAGAGAAAGGGAAGCCCATGCAGGACCCCGTTGGGAAGGCCTGCAATGCCATGGGAGGGCCTGCATGCTGGAGCAGGGCAAGAGAGCGGGGACAAGCGGCAGAAGAGGCTGGAGAGGGGGGAAAGGTGTCCGCAGGTTGCTTGTAGCTTCTCCCTCCCCTGGCCACTTAGCGCGAGGCGAAGCACAGCCTGGACACTGGCGATTCGGGTGCAGAGCTTTACTCAGAAAAGCTGCCGGACGGCTGCCAGTCCTCACCCCCCCGCTGCCCCGCACGCCGGGGGGGCCGCCCCCAGCCCTGGCAGGAGGGCCGGGACGGTGGTGGGGGCCGGGGGGGTGGTATCCTCGGGGGCTGGAGGGCGCTGGGCCGGTCGCGCTGCAGCCGGCTGGGGTGCGCTCGTCCAGGCCCGGGTGGCGGCTGCTGGCGCTGGGCCCATCTCGGTGCCCGGGCTTCTGAGGCTGCGGAGAGGCGCCTGCGGAGAGAGGAGGCTGGGCAGCACCCGGCGGCCGCGCCGCAGCACCTCACCGGCGGTGCTGCAAGGCCAGCGGCAGCCGGCCGACGGGGAGCTGGGGCGAGAGACGGCCGCTCACTGCTGTCTTCTCCTGCGCAGCTGGATGACCCCGCAGCACAGAAGTGTGCTGAAGAGCAGGGAGCCCACGATTGCCGCCGTGCTCACGAGGCAGTGCTTGCGCACGGCGGCACCGGCCGAGGCACTCGCGCTCCTCTCGCCAGCCGCACCTGGAGGAACAGCTCTGGGCCTTAGCGCGTCCTCGCGCTGCTGGGCAGCCTGCGGGAGCTCTGGCAGTGCCGAGACGGTCGCTCTCCCGCTGCCAGCCTCTCCGGGAAGAAGCTGCCTTGCTTGCAGCAGAAGGCGCCGCCGCCATGCTCGCGGCTCCCGCTCACGGGCTGCTCAGTACCTGGATTCTCTTGAAAAAACTGGAACACCCCGGTGTGGCGGGCTTCTCCGGGCTCCGAGAGCACTGCCAAGAAGGAGAGAAAGGGAAAGCCTCAGCATGGCTTAGGCACAGAGGATGCCAAAGGACGGGCGGACAGACGGGTGGATGGAGAGGCTCCCTCTGCGAGTCCGTGCAGCCCCCTGGGCCGCAGGTCACAGGAGGGGTCCCACTCGCTGCTGCGGTGCTGCTTTGGGCCCCTGGGGACTTGGGCAAGCTGCGGGGCTCAGGTGCTGCGGGAGGTACGCTCCGGTACGGGTCACGGGCTGCAACTGGCTGCGGTGGGAGGCAGGCGATCCCCACCCACAGGCACAGAGGCCCGCCAGCATCTCTGGCACACTGCTGGCGCTGAGCTCCACGCGCCAGAGCCCACAGCCCTCCTGCAGAGCGCTTCCAGGCTCCTTTGGCAGCACCTGCTCTGTGCTAAGCATGCCACCGGACGGCAATTACCTGGCGGGACGGTCGCTGGCGCTGCCTCTGGCGCTCCCTCCGAGCCTGGCAGCGTGTTTCCCCTGGGAAGCGCCTCCTTCTGCACAGCCTCTCCGTCCGCCCCTTCGGCAAGAAAGCGGCACAGTTGCACTGGGAGCGACCGCTCCTCAGCAGGAGGATGCTTCTAGCTGCAGCAGGCGATGCTTCTCAGCATGCACACGGCTGTAGCCAGCCCCTCAGGCTTCCCCGTGCAGCACACCCACCCTGTGCTCCCTCCAGTTCCTGCAGGATTTCCTGCAGGATTGCCGAGGTCCTCTGGGAGCTTTGGCCTCTTCTCGCTTGATGCCTTGCTCTTCGAGGACCCAGCGCGGAAGCTGGAGAGCCGTCGCCTACAGCCACACCTGCAAGCAAACACAGAACAGAGCAGCTCCCACCAAACAGGGCGGGATGCTTCTTCCCATCGCGCAGCTCCCACAGGGGATTGCTGCACGGCCCTGGACTCTCCCTCCCGCCCAGGAGCCTCTTGCAAACAGGCAGCAGGGGCCTGCAGTGCCAGCGTGCCGGGACAAAACGAACGAAGCGTGCATGCAGCTGCCCAGAGAAGGGCCTCCCCAGAGCTCAGCCCAGGCTCGAAACTCAAGCCCACCGTGCCCGCTGGCTCTGCAGCACGCATGGGGGCGGAGCGGCTGGCAAAGACAGCTTGGCAAGGCAAAGCGCCCCAGGCGTGTCACCGAGCCTGAGCCCTTCCCTCTCTGCTCTCCTGCGCGGCTGAGGCCAAGGAAGGCTGAAGGTCCATTGCAGGCAGGCAGCAAACAACAAGGGCAATGCTCGCTCCTCCCTCCCGCTGACTTACTTGTGGGATCGCCCTGGGGCACGAGGACAGGACCATGCTCGGACGTCCCGGACAAATCACCTACAGGCACAGAGCAAAACCGTTGCCAGTGCGTGCTGGGAGCTCCTTCTGCCCCAGCGCCCTGCGGTGGCTGACAGAGGGGCCGGGGCACGGCGCAGGGCCCAGGAGCAGGGCGAGCTGGCGGAAAAACACTCGTCCCCGCTTCTTGTGGAGAAGAGCCCACTGGCCAGGGAGAGGCTGCAGCACTGCTCAGCTGGCGCAGAAAGCCACCAACAAACCCCAAGGAAAGCAAGAGCCACACCGTAGCCCACGTACCTGTGGGGTGCCACCCAGTCTCAGGAGCAGGATTCCACGGCGCAGCTGGAACAGCACGGCCTGCGGGCACAGATGGGGGCCAGGACAGGTGAGGAGGGCTTCCACTGCGTGCTGCAACCAAGTCTTCCCTCGGGAAGCCCCCCTAGGGAGCGGACGACCCCTCGGAAGGGGGTGGTCTGCCTGCGCAGGACCTCCAGTCGCCCGCGGACCAGTGCTGCTGCTTTGGAGGCAGGGGACGGTGACAACTTACCGCTGGGCTGCCCCTGGAGCTCCACTCCAGGACCCAGCTGAGGAGCTGGGGAAGCGCTGCCGAGCGCATCGTCACCTGGAAGCAAGCAGAGAGCAGACACGTTCCCCTTGCCCGCTGTGCCCCCGAGCACCCTGCAGTGATGGAGGGGCCGGGGCACGGGGTGAGATGCCCGAGGCTGCGGCGGTGCTCAGGGACCTCCCGACGGAGGGGAAGGCTGGAGCCGGGGCAGCGCGGCGCATGGCTCGGCTCACAGGGGCCCCGGGGGGGCTCAGCCCAGGCTTCGGCCCCCAGCCCCTCCGGCGACTCGCCCGCATCCGGCCCTGCCGCTGCCCCCGGCGCTGGCGCCCACCTGCTCCCAGCACTCGCCTTGGCATAGCCCAGGCATCCCGGGCACACAGCACGAGGAGGAGGAGGAGGAGGCGGGTGGGGGCCGCAGCCCCCCACATCCGCCCCATGCTGCCACCGCCGCGTGAGTGCCGCCGTTGGGGCCGGCGCAGAGAGGTGCCCGTGGCCTGGCACAGCATCACAGCGCGGCGCTGTGACCTCATGGCCGCACCCTGCTGGCACAGGGGCTGCATGCATGGGTTGGGGCTGCGTGGCATCAGCCACAGCCGCAGCTCCACTGGGCCACCCGCCCTCAGTGTGGAAAGTGGCCTCCTCCTCCTCCTCGTTGCCATCAGAGCTGGCCAGCAGCATCCTCAGCATCCTAGAGGCCTTGGGTCTGTACGATTCAAAATAAATAAATAAATAAATAGAAAACAAATAAAAACAGAGAAGGAAAAACAGAAAGAGAAAAATGGTGTTGGATCCTAAAAGGCTTCTTTGGTCCCTCAAAGCCTCTGGGCTGCATGGTCTGAAACCCAAAAGGACACTCAGTGCTGGCCAGAGTCAGAGGGGGCAGATCCTTCCTCCGGGAAAATGGTGAAGTGGAGAAAGGCAGCACTCCAGCACGCCCCTGCTGTCCCAACAGGGTGCTGGTTTTCCTCAGGTGGGCAGCCGAGTTCCAGCACGGCCGCTCTCTCCCTGCCCCTCCTCCAAGAGGCAGGGGGAGAAAATACGACAGACACATGGAGCTTGTGGTTTGAGATACAAAAAGTTTAATCAAAGGGAAAAGGGAGAGGGAGGAAAAAAATGAAGGGACGGGCAGGGCAGGGCAGGGCAGGGCAGGGCAGGGCAGGGCAGGGCAGGGCAGGGCAGGGCAGGGCAGGGCAGGGCAGGGCAGGGAAGGGAAGGGAAGGGAAGGGAAGGGAAGGGAAGGGAAGGGAAGGGAAGGGAAGGGAAGGGAAGGGAAGGGAAGGGAAGGGAAGGGAAGGGAAGGGAAGGGAAGGGAAGGGAAGGGAAGGGAAGGGAAGGGAAGGGAAGGGAAGGGAAGGGAAGGGAAGGGAAAGAAAATGGGGGAGACCGCGCGAAAGGCCAGAGAGAGGGCAAAAGAGCGAGGCCCCCAGGCGTGGGGCGTGTGCGCAGAGCTGCGCTCCAGGGAGGGCTGCACAGTGCCCCCGGGGCTGGGGAGGCACAGCCTGCGTGTAGCTGAGGATGCTGCTGGCCAGCTCTGATGGCAACAAGGAGGAGGAGGAGGCCACTTTCCGCGCTGAGGGCGGGTGGCCCAGTGGAGCTGCGGCTGTGCCATCCCTGGCAGTGTCCCAGGCCGAAGCGGGGGTCTTGGAGCAGGCTCGCTGCTGGAGAGGCGCCGGCTGAAGCCCTGTTGTTCATGGGCTTCGGGAGCTGCTTTGGGCGTGCCCCTGGCACGCAGAAGGCCGGAGAAGTGGAGGCAACGTGCCCGGGGAGCGGGGCTGCGCCGCAGGCAGGAGGAGATGCCGGGAGCTCTCCAGCACGCTCAGCTGCCTGCCGGGGAAGAGCATCGCCTCCTCCACGCCTTCTGCAGCCTGGAGCACAGCTGCCGAAAGCTGAAGCGTGAGCGTGGCCTTGGTGCTTGCAGGATCAGCCCCGTCTGAATCGCCAGCGATGAGACCGACTCGCAGGGGTCATTTGCCAAGCCTCGCAGGACTGAGAGAACAGAGAAGGAGAGGCGAGGTGACGGCCCTGTACCCGCAGAGTGCCCGGCCCCCCGCAGACGTTGCCCCCAGCTCTCCGCACAGCCAGGAGGGAGCAGGGGACAGGCTCCTGCCATCCCCCTCCCTGGCTCACCTTGGCAGATGTCCTGGCTCTTGCTCTGGTGCTGATCCAGCAGGTGCCTCCCCACGAGCCCTGGGGACACACGGCCTGTCAGCGCCCCCGGCTGCTCCCCGGGGCACAGCACGAAGGCACAGGGACGGGGGACCCCAGGCTCGCGGCTCACCAGTGAACCTCACAGCCTCCCGCCGCAGGGGCTCCTGCAGGCTCTGCAGGTAGGGCAGGCTCTGGGCCAGGTACTCCTCTGCTGCGCTGTTCCTCCTGGCCAGCTGCAGAGGGAAGGGCGCGGGCTCAGCGCAGGGCGGCCCCGGCCCCGGCCCCGGGTGCAGAAGTGTGCGTACCAGGCACTCGCTGATCTTCCAGCTCTGCAGCGTCTCGGCCAGGTGCGCCAGCTGCCTCCAGCGCAGGAAGCGCGCGACACCAAGGAGGGCTTCCCGGGAGGCCTGCAGAACAGCTGAGATGGCAGCAGAGCCTGGGCAGAAGACCCTGCTCCCCCCCCCGCAGCCCCTCCGCAGGGAGGGGGCCTCAGTGGAGACTAACGCTGCCAGCAGCTGCAGCACCCCTGGTGCTCGGGGGCCCCCAAGGCAGGGCAGGGCAGGGCAGTCAGCATCGCCCTCCCCCGAGGACCAAAATGCCCACCTTGGCCACGCTCTCGTCCTGGTCGTGCAGGTGGAAGGACAGCGGGAGCAGGCTTCTGTGTGCCACCTGCTGCAGCTTCTCTTCTCTGCCCTCCACAAAGCCCAGCGTGTCGAGGAAGAGGCGAATAGAGAGAAGCCGCACCGTACTTGAGTCCTGGGGAGGGCGAGAGGGGGACATGGGTCCCGCTGGGGGCAAAGTCCCCGAGCCCCCAAAAGCGCTGCAAAACGAGCCTGCCCAAGGGCTCGCGGCGCCCAGGGCTGGGAAGCGGGCAGGGAGAGCCCCCAGCGGGCTGTCCCAGGGACGCAGCCATGGGGACGCAGCCTTACGTCGCCAAAGAGGGCTGGGAGCTTGCCGGCCAGCTCCAGAGCCGCGAGGCTGAGCGTCCTCCCCTCCAGGAGCCGCAGCATGGTGCTGAGCACGGGCAGAGCGACAGCGCGGGTGTCGCTGTCTGCAGCCTGCAGCTGCTCCGTGATGCTCGGCAGCAGGACGAGCGTTTGCCTCGCCTGTGTGAACAAAACACCTTCCTTTGGGGAAAGCAATGACTGCCCCCTGGGCGAAAACACTCTCCCAGCCCGCCCAACGCCCCTTCCCCTCCCCGCTGCCTGGCAAGGTGCCGAGCCACAAGAGCCCGGGGCCAGCCCAGCCCAAGCCGCGGCACTCGTGGCGTTGCCGGCTGCCCCCGCTCACCGTGGCCGGCCTCTCGGTGAGCCCCAGGATCGCCCTGAGCACCAGGCTCTGCATGCCCAGGCACGGGCTCCGCAGGTAGCTGGCAAAGAGGCTCACGATGCAGTCCAGCTCGTCGCCGAGCTCTGTGCACTCCAGCAGCTGAAAAGGACGTGGGGCGCAGTGCCGGCTCAGCAGCAAGAATGCCAGGGCAGGAATGCCAGGGCACAGCCAAGCCTGGCCCCGAGGCAGCAGGGCTTGTGCAGAGCCCCACGTGGGCTCGCTGCTCCTGCTGCCCCTGCTCACCTTGCTGAGGATGACCATGGCCACCGTCTGCCAGGAGGAGGCCTCCGTGCGGAGCAGCTCAACCAGCTGGTGGATGATGGTGGCGCACAGGCTCCTGGGCAACTCCTTCATTTCCCTGGCAGGGAGAACGGCAAGCAGGCGCCGTCAGCCCCGAGCCGGGCGGGCCCAGCTCTCCTGGCTTTGCAGCGCTCTCTTTTGCCACCAGCCCAGCGGCCACGGGCACCCATGCTGTGGCAGCACTTCCTCCGAGAAGCCCCTGTCACCTCCAGGGCTGGGATGGTGCCGACGAGGGGCTCTCACCTGGCCACCACCTGCACGCCCCAGAGGTGGCTCTCGGCGCTGAGAAGCGCGGCCCAGCCGCCCTGCGCCTCGATGGCCAGCACCTGGATCCCCAGGCCCACGCTGCGGAGCAGCGCTTTCAGGGCCTGCACCGTGGACCTGCAGGCAGAGAAGGGCCCGGGTCACGCCGGGAGCCCCAGCCCTGGGCTCCTCTGAGCAGCAGGGGCCGGGGATGTGGCACCTGACGGGAGTGAGCAGGTCCTGCCGGTGCTTCTCCCAGAAGACCTGCACCTCCTGCAGCTTCAGCTCCGTGGTGAAGGACACTTGGAAGAGGAGGGCCAGGAAGAGCTGGGGGAAAATGGCCTTCGCCTCCTCCCGGCTGGTAGGCAGCAGGAGGATCTCGTGGAGGGGCCTTGCTGCCTGCAGGAAGCAGCTGGAGGTGGAGGCGTGGGCAGGGAGAGACAGAGGAGGACGCAGCCCCCCAGGCTGGTGCCCCAGGGTGCGGAGAAGGCTGGCAGGGGCCAGGGGAGGGGAGCGGGGCCCCTGCCCATGCCCCTGCCCCTGCCCCTGCCCCTGCCCCTGCCCCTGCCCCTGCCCCTGCCCCTGCCCCTGCCCGACGGAGACGCAGACGGGCAAGCGAGGAACTCACGGCCAGGGCCAGGATGCGCGGGTGGTCCTTGGTGGAGGTGGATGTCTTGCAGCCAGACTGGTTCATGAGGATGCGGAGCAGCTCGCGCAGCACCCTCTCTGTGGCTGGGAGCTCAGACACCATCGCCCTCCACATGGTGACAGCGACGCTGTGGGACCCCCGGGCTGTCAGCAGGGCTGCCCCCGGCCCGGCTGACGGCTTTGGGGGTGTGCGAGAGGAGCCCTGCTGGGCCCCGTACCTGGTGCAGGTCAGCGAGCACTGCAGCAGGCTGGCAACCGTCTCCCTGGGGCGCTTGCTGGCCAGCAGCAGCAGGGCCCTGTCCAGGCTCTGAAGGGCCAGCACGGCTCTGACGGACGGCAGGCTTCTGTAGATGGCCCACACGATGTGGAGCACCTGCCGGTGGGACACGGCTGAGACTGGGCCGGCACCAGGGCAGGAACAGAACCCTGAGGAGCTCTGGAGGCTGGAGCCGTGGCCGTGGCCGGGGGTGCTGGCGGGCACCCACCTGTCCCGAATGGAAGTCAGTCTCTGCCGCCAGCACGTCCACCATGTGGGCAGCCAGCTCGGTGCTGTGGGGACTCGGGGCTCTCATGCTCTGGACGGCGGTGAGGAAGACGCCCAGGCGTTCAGAGGGCTGCAGGTACTTCATGAAGATCTGTGGGAGGAAGGGCAGCATGTCAGCCACTGCGAGGGCTGCGACGGCCCCGCTCAGCCCTGCTGCTCCCAGCGCCCCAGGAGAGCTGGGAGCAGGGCCTGGGCGACGGCTGGGGTGCGGCCGCGTGTGGGCCCCGTGGGGACCGGGCTTTGTCGGGGACAGTGCCGGTCCTCTTGCTGCCGTCGCAGGGCCGGGCTCTCCTCCGGGGCTCAGGGCTCGGGGCTCAGGGCTCAGGGCTCAGGGCTCGGGGCTGGCGCTTCTCACCATGAACATCCTGTTGCTGTTGCTGTCTTCGGAGAGCCACAAGGACAGCCGAGCTCGCCAGCCCTGCGGCTGCTCGGCATCCTGGTCGCACAGCCTTGTGCCTGGAGAAAAGCGGACACAGTGTCTGTCGGCGGGGGGGCCTGGGGAGCTGGCAGTGGCAGCCGGGGGCTCGGGCACAAGCCTCCCTGGCAGGAAGGGGGCATGCCAGAGCAGAGCCGGGGGCAGCGCGGCCAGGGAGGGCCCGGGCTCTCACGCTCAGGGCAGGGGGAACGGCTCGTCAGCCCGCGGCAAGGCAGCCGGGCTCGCTTGCTCGCTCGCTCGGGTCTCTCCTGCTGAGGAGAGGGGCCCAGGCGGCCTGGTGCTGGCCTGGCTGTGCCTGTGTCTGGAGGGACCCGGCCCGACGCGGCTCCGCTCACTTCTTTGCTGTGTGACGAAGAGGCAGAGGTGGCACACAGCCTTGGCTGCCTCGTGGCTTTTTCCCTCGCTCTCACAGGTGCAGCACAGGAGGAGGTACCCCACCAGCCTCCCCAGCAAGGCGAAGCGGTGCTTCTTGGGGTGATGATGCCTCAGCACTGTGGCTCCTGCAAAGCAGGAGCTGACCTGGGGAGAGAGGCAGCGCGGGAGCACGGCTGAGCGGGGCGGCAGGGCCCCAGCCCCAGCCCCGGCTCTGCGCAAGCCTGGAGATGGGGAGAGCTGCGGCCGGGGAGCGAGGCCGGGGGCGCCGGGGCTGCCTGCAGCAGGGGCTCCCTACCTGGGGCTAGGAGCAGGTGTTGAGGAAGGCGGCCAGCCCGGCGATCCGCGCCATGGCCCTCTCCTCCACGGCCTCCGGCTGCTGCTGGGTGAAGGGCAGCAGGAGCTGGGGGGAGAAAAGCTGCTGGTGTGCCCGCAGCACAGGGCACTGCTCCTTCCCGTCGTCCCCCCGCTGCGCTGGCCAGGCGGGTGGCCGTGTCCCCGTCCTGCTGAAGCCCAGCCTTTGCCCAGCCCCACCTTCAAGATGTTCTGCAGCTCCAGGAGACCGCAGGCGCCGGCGCTGCTCACCAGCGCCTGCAGCAGGCTGTCCAGGGCTTCCACGGTCTGCAAAGAGGAGGACAGGGCTCGGGGCGCCCGAACACGGAGCAGTGGCATCCCCAGAGCCCAGCCCGTGCATACCCTGACGTAGAGAGACGTGTCCATGTCTGTCCCGTCCTCGTGGCCAGGGAGGTGGAAGACCCCGCGGAAGCAGGCGCGCAGGAGGCCGTTGGTCATGCCCTGTGGCAGCAGCCGCGCTGTGCTGCAAGGGGAGGGGGGCAGAGGTGTGGAACGCCCCCTGTGCGGCACCCTGTGCCCCACTCGGGGCCCCTGGCCGGCAGTGGTGGCCAAGCCCGCGCTGGCCCAGGTACCTCATGGCAGCGATGGCAAGCATGGCTTTCTGCTGCACCTCCGTGTCCAGGCGATCGCTGGGCTCCTCCTGCAGCAGCGCCTGCAGGGCACAGCGCGATGGATGGCACAGGGCAGCATCTCCTGGCCAGCGAGCGGCTCCAGGGGCTGGCCTACAGCCTACAGGATGGCTGCCCCGTCCCAGACGGCTCCCGGTGACCAGCACCTGGCCAGAGGGTGCTCCCCGTGGGGCAGGGCATCCCCTCACCTCGATGCTCTGTGCCACCTCCAGCTGGCAGAAATACACCGCGTCCCACGTGCGCGGGTCCGCGACGGCGGCTTGGCAGGCGTCGCAGACGGAGGCCAGAAACCTCAGCTTCTGCGCCTCTCACTGAGCCGCGGAGGGGAGAGATGAGCGAGTGGGTCAGGGGAGCCCAGCAGGGGCTGCCCGCAGGAGGCCAGCAGCCGCGGCACAAAAGCAAGCGGTACCTTGGGTCTGCGGCTGTAGCAAGCGCGGAGGAAGCTCAGGGTGTCCTCTTCCTCCTGATGCGCCACGGCCGAGGCAGAAGGGCCCACGCCTGAGCCAGAGGGCGCCTGCAGTGGCTGCACCTCAGTCTCCTCATAGGGCTGCGGCTGGGGCCTGGAGGCCGGGGAGGCCCCAGCCTCCTCCAGCCAGGCCGCTCGCGGGGAGCAGGGGGGTCTCCCTGACATCCTGCCGGGAGCGCTCAGGAGGGAATGTGGCTCCTGCTCCTGTGGCGGGGGAGGGATGCCACAAAGTGCCACCACTGCCACCGGCCCCAGGCCCCCGTGGGTGGCCCCAGAGCCCCGCGGGGGTCCTGTCCCCAGGGGACTGCAGACGCCAGCCCCTGTCCTGGAGGGAGGTCCCCCTGCCCGGGGCTGCCCCCAGCCCCACTGCCGAACCAGGCCCCATGGGACCGGCCCTGCTGCGCAGCCCTGGCAGCACTGCCCCACCTGCTCCTCAGCCCTGGCTCCTGCGCTGGGTTTCTGGGGCAAGGTGCCTGCGCTTTGTGCCTTTGCTTCGCACCTGGAGCACCTGGGAGCACTCCAAGCGGTCGCTGCTGCACGGAACCAGGTCCGTTGTGGGACGTCCATTGGGACGGGACCCGCCCCAGAGGCCCTGCTACCGGTTCCGGAGACGCTGCCTGGGCCCTGCAGTGGGCAGACTAAATTAGAATAACATCGTGGACCCTAAACACGGGGAACTGTTCCTTGGAAGTGGCCGCCTGGTCCACAACATTGACGTGGAAGCAAGAAAAAGCCACTAAAAAGGAGGGGTTATCCTTTCAAACAAGGCTTTAGAGTCCAAGGAAGAGGCTTTCTGCCCTAATATGTGATGCTGGGGCCAAAAAATGTCAGGGCAGCGTGGTGCACACTCCACTCTCTGCTTCCTCAAAATGGATGTTTGGACCCTAAAATTCAGGCCTCGGCTCCTAGAATGAGGATTTGGGGATTTGAAAGCAGGGCTTTCTCACTTACGGCTTTGCCATCTAAGAAGGACGCATTGCATCTTATAATAAAATTGTGGACCCTAAAAGTAGGGAATTGCCCCTTGGAAATGGCAACCTACTCTGTAGGATTGACGTGTAAGCAAAGACGGCTTTGGATCCCAACTATAGGCTCTCTTGTCCTGAAAACGTCCTGAAAGCTGGGTGCTTAAGAACAAGGCTGTGGTCTATACAGAGGAGCCTTGGTGCCATGCCTGTATGCTTCTCAGCTGCAAAGAAAGGGTGAGAAAAAGGGTTTGGATCCGCAAAAGATGCTCTTAGCCCTGAAGAGAAGGGGTTATAGGGTGAAAATGAGGCATTTGGCCCTAATGAGGAAGGCCCCAAGAAGGCGGCTCTGAATTCAAGAGGTGGGTCTCTGGGCCCTAATATTAAGGCTTTGGTCACCAAAAAGTAGACTCTTGGCCCTACAAAGGAGTAGGTAGGCAATCAGGAGGGGGCTTAGGATCCCAAAGCAGCGTCTGGGCCCTGAAAATCAGGGTTTGGAGCCTGAGCATGAGACGTCAGCCATGAAGAATGAAGTTTTAGAGCCTAGCATGGGGGTCTCTGGACACTAAAATGGGGCTTTGAACCCAGAAAATGAGCCTTTGTACCCCAACCTGAGGCTTTGAGTCCCAAGGAGAAGGCTCTGGGTGCTAAAAAAGAGGCTTTGGGCTCTCAGGTTGAGCCTTTGGGACGTGACTGTCAGGCCTTGACTCAGCAAATGATGATCCTGGCACTGAAAAGAAGGGTT
Source organism: Anas acuta (assembly GCF_963932015.1). Lineage (NCBI taxonomy): Eukaryota > Metazoa > Chordata > Aves > Anseriformes > Anatidae > Anas > Anas acuta. Next base: position 8,521 of record NW_027076334.1, on the reverse strand, counting down.
CGTTCTCTAAAAAGGGCTTTTGAGCCCAAGGAAGAGGCTTTTTGCCCTAATATGTGATGCTGGGGCCTAAAAATCATGGACAGCGCAGCCCGCTTCCTCTGTCTGGATCCTAAAGTGATGCTTTGCTCCCTCCAGATGGGTGTTTGGACCCAAAGAGGAGGCTTTGGACCCTAAAATTCAGGCCTCAGCTCCTAGCATGAGGATTTTGTGCCCTAAAAATGGCAGCCTGGCTAGTAAGAGTGTGGCTGGAAGCAAGGAAAATCTAGCTTTGGATCCAGAAGCAAGTGTCAGGGCCCTGACCCAAAGCACTTGGTCACTTTAAAGGAGCACCCTGTCTCTTAATTGGAAGGTTAAGGCAATCAGAAGAAGAGTTCAGATACCAAGTGGAGGTTGTGGACCCTGAACATAGGGATTTGGGGTGAAATAAGGAAGCATGGGGCCCTAATAATGAGGTTTGAGACGGTTAAAATATCAGGAGGGGAGGAGGCAAGAGGCAGTGAGGAGGAGGAGAGGGCGTGTCCTGTATCTCCAAGTCAGGCTTTAGAGCTGAAAGCTGGGCCTTTGGACTCTGCAGCTCAGGGTCTGGATTCAAAAGTGTTGTTTTGCACCCTCCATCTAGGTGTTTGGACCCAAAGAGGAGGGTAAAAAACAAGGTGTAAGCATCTTAATATCTTTATCATATTTTTTATAATATCTTTTTAATAATATCTTTATTATAAATGGAAGGCACAAAACAAGCCAGCAACAGAGACTGTCCAAGAGAAATACTTGGTGCTTTATAAAGAAACAAGGAAGTACCCTTAGGTGGGTGTGATAATCCTCCTCTAATGCGTTTTTGGAGTGCAAAAATAGATTTGTTCTTGCTCTTCTCTCCAGGACAAAGGCAGAATAGCCAACTGCAAAGTTAGACCAGGGAGGTCAGTTTGTTCCATACTGAGAAAGACAAGCCTGTAAAACAAACTAGACAGATTTTCTTGGTACTATTCATCTTCCTTCAGCAAAGGCAAAGCTTATGACACTTGTTGGTGTGTGTATATATATTTATCCAGTGCTCTCACAACAAAATTTTGATTTGAAGAGGGCACACAGATCTGATTTTTTTTTTTCTTTTCCAGTAACTAGTATAATAAGCACTGGTATTTTTGTATAAAAACAGAAAAATACAAAACAAAAGACTGAATATTATGTGGTATGCATGACATTAAAAAAAATGGTGGTTTCAAAGCAATATGTACCCTGGTGTGTTTGCCATATCCTAGAGTCCAGCTTAAAGTGCATCTGATCTGTATTGCATTTTGATATTAATCTCTATGTACAATGTTTTGCATGTAATTTATATAGTTCTTGGGAGAAAAAAAAAAAAAAAAGAATGAATTGTCAGTTAGCTTCTTCTGAGAAAACAGACTCCAAGCAGAGATATTACTCAAATCAGAAGTGGACGAGCAGTTGAGGGGTGGGAAAAGGGATACATATACAAAATTTAAAAATAAATAAATAAATAAATAAAACATGCTGGGGGTGGGGGAGAAGGGAAATGGTTTTGAATCAATAAAGCTTTGGCTGTTGAGCAGAAACAATGCGCGAGTGCATCCAGAGAATAAAATGTGCCCACATGTAACTGTGACGTCCTCAGTGTGTCCACCAGCTTGTGAAATCAATCCCACATCTTCTCGTGGTGCTGGATGAATGGCTGAGCTTCCCATCTGAGCAAGGCAGAGCGTGCAAGTAGGGCCTGCAGGGTGGAAAGAGGGATGGGGCTCAAGAAGCAAGCCCACTGCTATGACAGAGTCCCTATAGGCAGTGTGGGTTTTCTCTCTATGCAAGCCTCATTATTCAGAGGCAGAGTATGGCTTCGTCCATTCAAGGTCCAGAATCAGTTGTCAAATGCTAGCCAAAGCCAGTGGCTCCTGGGCTATGTGACAAACTAACCCTAGAGCAAAAACCCTCCTTGTCCTCTTACCTGGTGCCCTTTCTGCGATGCCTTTAGGGTGAGTCAAGGCTATGATCTCCACCTTCTGGGGCTGGTGTTTGAGCTATGTCCTACCTCAGTGCTGAGACTCTTTTGCCTCTGTAGAGGCCCTTTGCCATGACACGAGTGACGATGAGAACTAAAATCAACTAGCCTCTGAAACGTTCTTGTTCCCAAGCACAGCTTTTTCACTGGATTGCTTGAACTCCTAGTTTTTGGCCGAGAAGCTATTGTTTCTCTGTGCCTTTAATAAGAGGCTTTCTCTGGAGCCAAGTCAGGATGGCAAGATTGAGCTGGGCAAGGCTATCGAGGAGGAAATTCAATCTTCCCAGCTGGGTGTCTGACCCTTGGAGCCCGGGCCAACTGATCTGAAGCGGCTGTAAAAGCTTTATTTCACAGCATCGCTGTCTTCCCTACTCGCATTCTAGGCACGGTGTTTCTGCTGACAGCATCTTCCACCTCCTCAGCAGAAGCTGCTTCTGTCTTTAAACGTAGTACAGGCTGGACGCAAAGAAAGAAACTGCTAGCGGTACTTTTAGCTATTTAAATGGGGAGAAAAACAGCCACTGTTTCTTTCTTTGTCCAGGGCAGCCACGAATGCTTGCGTGACGTGGGCTCCTCTCCCACGTCCTTAATTGCCAAGCCGATAGCGGCTCTGGTGACGTGTCCCATGGGTGTCTGTGCAGTGACGGGGCTGCCTCACCCCTGTGTACCCCAGGACAGACATTTGGGGGGCTCTTTGCTGCTACCACAGGGCGCAACCTGCGGGTCCTGGGGCAGGCAGGATGAGTGCTGCTGGGCCCGGAGGGTAGGCCTGGCCTGAGAGGAGACAGTAAAGGAGGCAGGTTTGGGGCTTAAAGCAGGCTTGTCCTGCCCCAGCCTTCTCCAGAACCTGTGTGCCTGGCTCTGGAAAGCCGTGACAAGACATAAAATGACTCGCAGCTTGCCAAGAGAGCTGCGGTGGTGGAGGAATGGCCGCCTCAAGGGGCTGAGGCCAGGCACCATCACGGGCAGGACTCGAGAGACGAGGCACGATCTTGGCACAGACAGAGAAGGGAAGGGGAAGCACTGCTCTGCTGGCCCTGAGCGGTGCAGCCCCAGGAGAAAAGAAAAATCTGTGTTTCCTTCCGCTGATGTCCACGCTGAAGGTGCAGAAGGGTTCCGTGCTGTTGCTTGGGTCAGCCTTGTTGCCAGGTTGGGAATGTTTAGCCTCCCGGTGCTTCGGTGCTGTTGGGCTGCACTCAGAGTGTGAGCTCTGGGCGTTATTTCTCAACTACTGCATTATTGGAGCGTACAGACCCGAGATATTCTGCGGATAGGTGATTTAAGCCACATCAGAAACACCGCTGTGGCATGTGCCAGCGTCGGACGCCCGTTCAACTGATCGGGCAGAGCAGGTGAATTGAATTTGGTGCTGGATGGCAAGGTGGTGTTGGGAGAAGAGCTAGGCTAAGGAGAGCTTCCTCTTGCTCTACCCCTTCCCATCTCAAATGGCCGCTTCCTGGGGAGATGGGTTCGTTGGGAGGTTAACTACAACGTTACAGTGAGGATGAGGAATCCTCTTTAGTCCCGTAGGTATTTGCTGCCAGGCGGCAGCGTTGATTTCAGAAATTGTATTTCAAAAGGGAAAAAGAAAGGAAATCTGTATTCTTTGACATACTCTCTTTTCTCGGAGAGTAGATGTAGGAGCTTCAGCAGTGCCCTTCCTCCAGAAACGATTCCCAGTGTCTGCTCAGACACTGAGGAGGAAAATGGAGGAGAGCCACCCGCTATAAATAAAGGAAAGAAGGGGTCATGGATTAAGGGAGAACCACTACTTCAAAAATTGGTGCTCTCTACAAACCGGTTAAGGGTTTGGGACCTGCAGGTGCTGCCTACACCTGTGTGCGTTGCAGTCGTGCCTGTTGCCACTGAGCAAAACGGGGAGAGCTGCTTTGTCGAACGCGGCGTGTTAAAGCACGTGCCGCTGCCTGGAAGAAAAGCACGGACTTCTTCCCTCGTGTGGGACTTCTTCCCTAGCGATCTGTGGTTTACCTGATGGTTTCCCATAAGCTGTGAATGTTTAAAAGAAAAAAAAAAAAAAACAAAACCAAAACCCAACCCCAGCGTTGAGAGTGGTGAGGCAGATCCTCACCTGGGGACTCAGAATCAGCGGTGACATCACCATGCGAAGCATTGTGTGCGCTTCGGGTCGGGGCTGCTGCGAGCCTCGCAGCGGGGAGGGAGAGCGGATCCGGGGTGCCTCTGTGTCAGGCCTGTGCCCTGGTGGCTTCGTGAGCACTGAGAGTTTGACTCCTGTGTTCCCAGCTTTTGCTTGCGCACCTGCGGTGTGGCAGAGCCAGCGAGCTGCTTCCTCAGCTGGAGGAGGAAGAGGAGTGACCTCAACGTTGCCGAGGTAAAGCACAATTATTGAAAAGATTTGGCAAAGATGTGGGTTGTAGCAGCGCGGCTGCTGCAGCTGCAGCAGATCCTGGAGTATTGGAGAAGATAGAGAGGGGTTTCTTGGTGAAAAGAATGCTGTTAAAAGTGTTTTCATGCCAGAAATTAGGAGAAACGCCTCTGTTGTTTGACATCCTCTATTGACCTGGCACATTGGCATTACAGCGTACCCTGGCACGCTGTTTGTATGGAAAAAAAAGGTCTTTTAGTCAGGGCAGGCCAGAAACCTGTCTTGGCACTTCCACATCGCAGCAATGCTTACAGACCCTGCATCCTGGCTGCCAGGCCAGGATCTAAATCCGATGGTGCTGTTGGTAAACTGAAGCTCAGGAAGCGCTTCTGGGTTTTTCTGTACTTCCATGTGAATTTTTACCCTCTGAAGATGGTGTATTAAGCTATTTTTGTAACAACAACTAGGTTTAAAAGCAGTTTCAGTTTAACATCTACATGCTTGGGTGTTATTAACAGAGCTTTGTATACTGAGCTGGTGCTTGGTAGGAGAAAAACCATAAATCTTCCCTGGGAAAGTTGGACCCCCTCAGCTACATACTGCTATGAGGAAACTCAGATGTAAGAACACACTTAAATAACACATCAGCAGAGCTGTTGTGCTCCTGACCACCAAAGGCACCTTTTTCCAACACCGTCGTACTGGAAGTTGATGCAGCTGGTTCCATCCTTAACGTGGGACTGTACAGTGCTGTAAAAGAAATATTTTTTCACAGCTTTGGAGAAAGTGAAGCAGAGAAAACCCCACCTAACCACTGATACCTGGACCCCAAACTGCCACAGACTGACAGCGATGCCCACTGGATATCTCCTGCTGCCTTCTGACTGCTCCAGCAGAAGTCCCGTTTGAATTAGCCAGCAGGTCCCTCTGAGTGGCTTTGCTGAAACTCCTGCCGTAGGAAGTATCCTACGGGAGCCAAGTTGCTAAACTGATGTGTGGTTTTCCCTTAACCCCCTCAGCCCTGACTTTGCAGCTCCTGACGACACTGCCAACGTGTGCAGTGTCACCGTGTGCCAACTAGGTGCCAGCTGCCATGGTTTATAGATTGTAAAATGAGTGATTTGGGACTCGTGAGCACTGAGAACAGGTTAGCAATTGCTTAAGAGCTTTACTTGTGTCGCTCTGGGGCAGGGAGATGGGTGAATCATAGACCAAGAAGAACCAGCAAAAGTCGGGTGAAAAATGAAATGAAAAATGTTAAGGCCAGGCAGCTTGCTCACTGCAAGTGCTAATCTGAAAGCAGATGGAGTGCATCTTCATACACTCCATCCTGAGACACTCCACTCAACAGGCCAGCCCAGCTGATGAAGTGCATTGCTGTCCTGAAGTTTAATGTGATGGGCTACTTTTAAGTCTCTTGTTTATGCTGTAGTACTTGAGGTCTATGGCAGGACCACAGCACACTCTTATTTGTCTACCCTTCTTTCTTGATCGTGTGTGGGAAAGAGAGAACGTGCAGAGGCCCTCAGCCACATGTTGCACCTGTCACTCTGTGCAGCTACATCCCTGAGCCAAAGTACCAAACTTCATGCTTGTGAAAGGACTTTACACAAACTACAGAAATCTAAAATGAAGCATCCAAACACTTACAGAAGGGTGGGCCCTCTCGATGCACCTCAACGTGGGATCCACAAGTCCTCACGTGGTTTCATCCAGCACACTTCTCTGTCCCTCCTCGCTAAACTTGCTCAGAGGCAGCTGTTACCAAGGTGTCACAGTGACATCATTCAATTCTGTTTCTGAAGTCATCACCATAGGCCCCTGGCAGCGGCAACACAACACTCTCTGTTGCTAATGCGAATGTCTCAGAAACAAGTAGAGAAGTACCACTCTCCCCAAGCTGACTTTAATTGGAGTAGTTCCAAAATTATTCTCTGCCCCCCTACATCTGGGGAAGGTGTGTGAGAAATCTTTTCCTTAAGAAAGGATTACAAGCCAAAAAAAGCTTGCTTCTGATACGTTCCCCTTCCTTTTAGAGCTGTTCTCCTTTGATTTCCAAGGAAGAAAAAAGAAGGTGAAATCAACAATTCTCCTCCTCCAAGTTGGGAATATGAAATAAGCCCAATTATTTAGGAAGCCTGAAAAAGGAAACTATACGTGTCCTTGTTAAACACCTTGTTGCTTCTGAAAACTTTTCCAGTACTTTGCAGCTGCAGTGCTTTTCGGTGGGTGGGCAGCCGAGCTCCATCACGGCCACTCTCTCCCTCCCCCTCCTCAAAGAGAAAGGGAGAGAAAATACGATGCAAAGGGCTCAAGGGTTGAGACAAGGACAGGGAGATCGCTCAACAAGGATCGTGATGGGCAAAGCAGACTCAGCATAGGGAGACAGTAAGATTTCCTGCCTAACTACTACTACTACCAGGCTAGACAAGTGAGAACCAAAGAAAAGAAACCAAAAACACCTTCCTTCCCCCCATCTGAGCTCTTCCAGCTCCTCCCCCCGTGCAGCGCAGGGGAACAGGGGGACTGGACTGGGGGTTGTGGTCAGTCTGTAGCACTTCATCTCCACCACTCCTTCTCGGTCCCTCTCTGCCCCTGCTCCACGTGGGCTCCTCTCCACGGGCTGCAGCTCCGGCCCGGGGCCTGCTCCTGCGGGGGCTCTCCATGGGCCGCAGCCTCCTCCACGCCACATCCACCTGCTCCACCAGGGGCTCCTCCACCCATGGGGGGGCTGCAGCGTGGAGATCTGCTCCATGGGGGACCCATGGGCTGCAGGGGGACAGCCTGCTCCACCAGGGGCCTCTCCCTGCACAGCCCACAGGGGAACTGCTGCTGCCTGCCTGCAGCACCTCCTGCCCTCCTGCGGCACTTCTCTTGGGAGCTGCAGGGCTGCTTCTCTCATGCTTTCACAATCCTCTCTCTCCCGGCTGCTGTTGCACAGCAGTATTTTCCCCCTTCCTTAAATCTGCTCCCCCGAAGCCCACCCAGCAGCACTCCCTACCTTGGCTCTGGCCAACAGCAGGTCCTTTTTGGAGCCATCTGCAGCTGGCTCTGCTGTGACATGGGCCAGCTGCTGGGCTCTGCTCACAGAAACCACCCCTGCAGCCTCTCCATTATCAAATCTTTTTCATGTGAACCCAATTACCCGACTTTCCACAGAACACTGAGAAGAGCTTAATATCAAAAAGTCCTTTACAGCCAAACGTTTACCACAAAGCAGTTCAACCATGATCAAATGTCTTTCAAGGATATTTCATTGCATGTTAGTTTCCAAGTCTCAAAAGAGTTTCAGAAACTGACAAATCAGTTTGCTATGGATAACAGGGGCAAAGAGAAGTAATGTGTCTTTATTGAACACTGAAAAAATATATATATGTTGGTACCTATTTATAAGCAGCAGTGCACTTTTCTATTCCGTTACCTAGCATACAAAATGGATGTAGAAAATGAATGCCAGAAAACAAATGAGGGTTGCCATGATGAGACTCACACTAAGTCAGTTTCTCTCCACCTTTAAAGACACATCACAAAGCATTGCATTGCATTATCTCACTCTCTTTCTTTAAAGTGCATAAAAACTATCCCTCCTACTAGATTCAGAATATTCCATGCCACATTTTTTTCTGAATCTTTTTCTCTGAGCGGAGAGAATGACAACTTCAGCCAGTACTGCAGAGTTATAGAGATAGTCATTTACCTCTGCTGGAAATCTTCTGCAAGACTTTTTATTGATGACTTTGGGCTCTTGCTACAGTTGGAGCAAGTTTGATCTGGGATTTCTGGACATTTTGTCTGAGCAGCATGGTCCATTACTTACTTACATGGTCTGTTACTTTCTTATGGGTACCAGAGAAGGAATGTTTTGATTTTGTTTTCCTTATATCTAGACTTTTGTTGCCCTCCACTGGACTCTTTCCAGGAGATCCCTGTCTTTTCTGTAGTGGGGAACCCAGACCTGGAGACAGTACTCCAGGTGAGGCCTGACCAGGGAAGAGTAGAGGGGGAGGATCACCTCCTTTGACCTGATGGCCACAGTCCTTTTAATGCAGACATTAAAAACTTCCTATAGTCAGCAGGTTAAAGATATTCAGAGAGTAAACACAGATCACATTGACGCATGGAAAGATCAATATCATCCAATTTTTGTAGTGGTGAATGTTATA
>NW_027076333.1:0-31303 GCF_963932015.1 Anas acuta | reverse complement strand
GGTGCCCCCCCCAGCCCAGAAATATGTGTGCCAGGAGCCCCCCCAGCCCCGGCCCCCCACGGCAGCCCCGGCTGCAGACAAAGGCCCCCTCGCGCCGCGCTCGCCGCCGATAAGAGCGGAAAGGTCGAGACAATGGGGGCAGCCACTGCCCCCCCCCCGCCCCAAAATACGAGGGGGGGGGCCCACAGCCAACAGGACCCCCCCCCCCCGTACCCCACAAAGCACCGGGTGCTGCTGCAGGGAGGGCAAAGCGGCGGCACGGAGAGGGCGCGATGCCCTGTGTGTCCCCCCCCCTCCCCAAAAAATAAGACCAAAGCAGCCCCCCCCCCCCCCCAGCCCTTATCGGGGGGGGGGGTGAAAGTCCCGTGGAGCGCTGCAGGACTTTTTCCCGAGCCCTTATCAGCGGGCATGGCACCGGGCCAGGGTGGCTGGGTGAGGGGGGGGGCACACCATGGGGCCCCCCCCTCCAGGAACCCCCCCCCCAGCCCCAGCAGCACCCTCGCACACGTGCTGGAGGCACAAAGCAGCGCTGCCCCCACCCCTGCTGCTAAAAGCAGCCCCCCCCCGGCACCCAAGGGACACAGAGGGGCTGTGCCCCCCCCCCCCCCCAGGACCCCCAGGACCCCCCCATTTCAACCCATGCAGGGCAGGGGAGCGGGGTCAGGGAGACCCCAACCCTACAGGGCTGGGGGGGGGGGGGGAGGTGTGAGGGGGGGGGTCCCCACAGCCAGATTTAGGGGGGAGCGAAAATCCAGGGGGGGGGCAGCGCTGCTGCTGGGGGGCCCCCGCTCATGGGAAGGGCTGGGGGTGGGGGGGCAGCTCCTGGTCCCCCCCACCCCCCTCCCCAAACTCGCCCAGCCCCATGGGCCCCGAATTAGGGCAAGGGTTTATGGCCGAGCTGGCGGCACCCAGCGCCCCCCCCCTGCACCCAGCACCCCCCCCCCCCCGAGCTCAGCACCCCCCCGAGCTCAGCACCCACTGCCCAGCCCCCCCCCCTGCACCCAGCACCCAGCCCCCAACCCCCCCTGACCCCCCACCCCCCCCAAAATCCTCAGGACCCCCTCCCCATCCCCAGCAGCCCCCAGAACCGTGGGGGGGGGGAAATTCCAAGGGGGGGGGGGGGGGTCCCAGGAAAGGAAGGGGGGGGGGATCCGGGAGGGGAGGGGGTGTTCCCCGTGGGGGGGGGGGGGTCGCGGTACCTACAGCGGCCGGAGCTGTTCCAAGGGGGGGCGCGGCGCGGAGCCCCCCGTGGCGGGGGGGGGCCGCTGTCCGGCAGGAGCAGCCCCGGGCCGGCCCGTAGAAATCCATGCGGAGGAAGGGGCCGGGGGGGGGGGGCAGCCCCGCCACCTCCGCTCCCTCGTACATGGCCCGGGGAGGAAGAGGAGGAGGAGGAGGAGGAGGAGGAGGGGGGGGGGCGCGCATGGGGGGCCCCCCCCCTCCCCTTCCCCAGCTCTCCCGGCCGGGAGTAGAAGAAGGAGGAGGAGGAGGGGGGGGCGACGGCGGCGGCCCCGGGGCTTTCAGAGCCCCCCCCCCGGGCCGAGAGGGCCCCCGGGCGCCCCTCGCATCGCTGCCACCACCGTGGCCCCCCCCGGGGCGCAACCGGGGGAGCTGGGGGGGGGGGGGGGGCGCGCGGGGGGGGGGGGGCGCACCCGGAGGAGCCCCGGCGGTGCGCGCTGTGCGCCCTGAGCGCACGGCAGGGGGAGGAGAGGGAGGAGGAGGAGGAGGAGGAGGAAGGGGAGGGGGAGGGGGAGGGGAGGAGGAGGAGGAGGAGGAGGAGGAGGAAGGCTCTGCGGCTCCGGGCCCTCCCGAGCGCCGCCTCCCCCCAGTTTTAACCCGCTGCGCGCCGCGGGGCTGCCGTGCGCCCCCCCCTCCTCCTCCTCCTCTTCCTCCTCCCTTTTCTTCCTCCTCCTCTTCCTCTTCCCTCTCTCCTTCCTCCTCCTCTTCTTCCTCCTCTTCCTCCTCCTCCTCCTCCTCCTCTTCCTCCCCCCTCTCCCTCCTCTTCCTCTCCTTCCTCTTCTTCCTCCTCCTCCCTTTCCTCCCCTTCCTCCTCCTCCTCCTCCTCTTCCTCCTCCTCCTTCCTCTTCTTCTCGCAGCCCCGGGGGCAGCCCGGGACAACGACGAGGGGAGGGAGGGGAGTGGGGGTGGAGGGGGTGGGGGGTGGGTTCCCGGGGGGGGGGGGCTGGGCCGGGGGCTGCCGGGGCTGATTTGCCTAATGGCATGCGGCTGAACTGCGCCTGAACCCACCGGGGAGGGCCACCTCGGCCTGACCCCCGGCCCCCTGCACGCGCGTGTGCACACGTGTGTGTGCGTGTGTGTGTCTGTGCACACGTGTGTGCGTTTGTGCACGCGTGTTCGTGCTCCTCCTGCACCCAGGACTCACCTTGCACACGCGTGTGCACTCCTGCAGCACGCAGGGCACGTGGTGCGCACACGCGTGTGCACTCCGGCAGCTCCCGGGGCACACCTTGCACACGCACACACACACGTGTGCACTCCTGCAGCTCATGGATCACACCTTGCACACACGCACGCACACGCGTGTGCACTCCTGCAGCTCACAGCCCACCCCATGTGCACGCCTTGCACACACGCACACCCCAGCCGTGCATTGCACACGCGCATTTTGGGCACGCGTGGCCTCGCCGTGTGGCTGTGTGTGCACATCCCACCTACACACTGTGTGCACACCAGGGAACCCCCCCCCCCGAGCCATGCCCAAGCACCCACGGTGGGGGTCCCAGCCCCCCCCCTACATGCCAGGAGCAGGGCACACGCGTGTGCAAGGCCAGAACCTCGTGGGCATCACCGCCACGTGCGTGTGCACGCGTGTAAGCACCCACGTGCACGGCCCCCCCCTCAGCCCAGGCAGCAAGTGAGCAGCCGGGGCTTTTCTTGCGAGCCTCCCCCCTAAAAAAAAATAAAAAAAAAGGAGAGGGAGGGAAAAAAAATGAGAGAGAATGAGAAAAAAAAAAAAAAAAAAAGCCCGGAGGCGCGTGTGTGTCTGTGCAAGAGCGAGCGCGGCGGCGGCCGTGCTTAGCCAGCAGGTTTGGGAACAAAAGCCCAGCGCTGCTCCAACTTCCTGCAGCCAGCGTGACAAATGGCTGCTGGGCTCGGCCGCGCCAAGCACAAGCGGGCTGCCACCGGCGGGACGCGGCAACGCCACCACGGCACGGCCACGGAACCACCACGGAACCACCACGGCACTGCCAGGACATGGCCATGGCACCGCCTGGGCACCACCAGGGCACCGACATGGCACAGACACGGTGTGGCCATGGCACAGCCACGGCATGGACACGGCACCGCCAGGGCATGGACATGGCACAGACATGGAGTGGCCATGGCACGGACACGGCATGGACACGGCGCAACCACGGCACAGCCATGGCACCACCATGGCACCACCACGGCACCACCACGGCATGGATCCAGCACAGACACAGAACGGCCACGGCACCACCACGGTGCAACCACGGCACGGCCACGGTGAAGCCACGGCACCGCACAGCTCGGGGCCACGGCACAGCCACGGCACCGCACAGTTTGGTTATGGCACGGGCACGGTGCAGCCACGACAGCGCATGGCACGGCCACGGCGCAGCCACGGCACGGCCACGGCACGGCCACGGTCCCGGCCCTGCCGCCCCCGCACGCCCACGGCCGCCCCAACGCCGGGCAGCGCTTCCCGTCCCGCTCCGGCAGAAACAGGAAGAATGGCAGATCATAAAAAAATAATAATAATAATAAAATAAATAAATAATAAAAAAAATAGAAGCCGTAATGCAGAAGCCGGGAGGAACTGGGTGAGAGGGGGGCGCCCGCACGCAACTCTGCGGGGCCAACGGGATGGAGGCACCCCCCCATCCCAGAACCTACTGGGACCCCCCCCCCAAATGGTCCCAGGGGATTTTGGGGAGGGTGGGATGAGGATGGGAGCAAGGCGGAGACCCAAATCCCATGGGGGACCCCCAAATTCCACAGGGGACACCCGAAATCCCACATGGGACCCCCAAAATCCCATGGGGGGGGCACACAGAGGCCCCCACCCCATACCCACAGCGGTCACCATGGGGTGCACACCCAGACCCCACATGAGCTTCGGGGATGTGGCGAGGAACCCCCAACCCCCCCCCTAAACACCCCCCTCCCAGCCAGGCTGGGGGTCCCCAGCCCCTTTTTCCCTTCCGCAGCGCCCCCGAGCAGCACCTGGGGGCCCCCCGGTGCCCCCCCCCCCTTGCCGCCCGCCCCCTTCAAAAGACCCCATTTATCCCCTTCAGCGGCTTTTTGAGCGCGGCGCATTCCCGGGCGGCCCCCCCCCGACCCGCCCGTGACAGTGATAGAAAACCCCGCTCCTTAATGGGCTTTCCCAGGCGCCGCGCCGAGCCCCCATCCATCTTCCCAGCCTGGGGGGGGTGAAAAAAAAAAAAAAGAAAAAAAAAAAAAAAAGGGGGTGGGGGGGACATCAGGGACCCCCTGCCCAACCCTCTCCATCCTGCACCCACCTCCCCAAAAAAAAAGAAAGGAGCTCCCCCCCCCCCCAAAGCCCCTGCCCTGAGCTGGGCCCCCCGGCCCCCGCGCGCTCCCCGCCCGCGGCCCCCGGCCCACAGGGAGCACGTTTTGCTCATTAATTTTTAAGAAGAAAAAAAAAAAAAAAAAAGAAGAAAAAAAAAATTAATTAATTAACGGGGCGCTGCGGGGGAGCGGCTGCGGCGCGGAGGAAACCGGAGCCAGCGGGTAGGGTGACAGCACAAGGGGGGGGCACATTAAAAGGGGGGGGGGACACGATAAGGGGGCCGCCGAGCCCCCTCCTTTCCACCTCCCCAGCTGGGGGGGGGGGCGAAATTCCCACAGGCAACCCCTGGGAACCAGGATGGATTTTGGGGGGGGGTCCCCAGCAGCATCCCAGGGGGTTCCACGCCCCCCCCCGATAAAAAGGGACCCCCGGGGACCCCCCCTTTGGCGGCGCAGACGCAGCCCTTGCAGCAGCAGCACTGAGCACACGCACACCGGGGGGGGGGGGCACGCACACAGCACGGGGGGGGGCACGCACACTGTGGGGTGGGGGGGCTCTGCACGCGCGTGTGCGCGCCCCCGCCGCAGCGTGCACGCCGCCGCCAGCTCTGCACCAAACGCGCGCCTGCGCCCTCCTCCTGCCAGCCCCCCCCTCCAAGGAGGGTCTGCACACCCCGGGGTGCCCCCCCCGAAGACTGTGCCCCCCCCACAATCCTGGGGCACCCAAGGGTGCAAGCGCCCCCCCCGAAATCCATAAGTGGGGAGGGGGTGAGCAGGGAACCCCCCCCCGTGCCATGCGCGCTGTAGTGCCAAGGACAAAGCACCCTGGGGGACACATCCAGCCCCCCCCCCGCCATCCCAATGCCCAGCCTGGATCCTGGGGCGCCTCAAGGTGGCCCCCCCCGGCCCCAAAACCGCCCCCCCCCGGCCCCCGGGAGGCGGCTGCAGCCCCGGGAGGGCCCCGCTGGATGGGCCCCGCGGCCCCGCAGCTGCAGCACATCTGGCGCGGGCGGGCTGCGGGGGGGCTGGGGAGCATGGGGAGGGGGCTGGCGGCTGCGGGGGGCGGCTCTGCGCCCCCCCCTCCCTCCCCACCAGCACCCCCCAAACCGCAGGGGAACACCGGCCGTTCCCATGGGGGCCACATCCAACGGGACCCCCCCTCCCCAGAGTGCGCCCAGGCCCCTCGGTGCCTCTCCAAATTTAAGGATAGGCTCGAAGGGAAACTGAGGCACGGAGCCCCTTCCAGGAGGGGGGGGTGGGGGGGGGGGGGTGGGACGAGTGCCCCCCCCGTCCCCCCACCCCCCCACCCCATTCCCACAATGCGGCGCGTCGGGAATGGCCCCCGAGCGAGCGCGGAGGAGGGGCCCCACCCGCCGCCACCCAGTCGCTCAACTGGTCCCACTGGGTCCCACCGCCGCCGGGGCGGCTCCGGCGGGGGACAGCGCCCGGGGCTGGCCCTGCCCAGGCCTGCACGACCCCCCCCCGGGTGTTTTTTTGTTTTTTGTTGTGTTTTTGTTTTTTTTTTTGGGGGGGGGGGAGGCCCCCACCTCCTCACCCCGCCGGCGCTCGCCGCAGGGCGCGGGAACGGGGCGCACGGAGAGATGGGGGGGGTTTGGGGAAACTGAGGCAAACTGAGGCAGGATTTTTTTTTTTTGGGGGGGGGGGGGGGAAAGCCCCCCCCCAGCAAGCTGCCGGCGCGGTGGGGCGGTGCCGGCCGCGGCCCCGTGATGGACGAGGCTGTCAGGGGGAAATTGAATCAGGAGCAGGGAGGCCGAGCGGCTCCATCGCCTCCCCCTCTCCGGCGGCCGCCGCGCCAACAAAGAGCGCAGCGCGCGGCACCGAGCCCCCCCCTCCCCAAAACCCCCCCATACACACACCCCAAACCCGGTGCCAGCACCCTGTTTTGGGAACAGCCCCCGGCCCCTAAGCGGGCCCAGCGGGGCCGTTATAAGCACGGCCACTAACGAAGGCGGCCGGGCAATTAGCGCGCCCGCGCCCTGCCTCGGTTTCCCCGCTGGCGGCGCCGCCGGGGCCACAGCGAGGAGCCGGTGCCCCCCAGCCCCTCGGTGCCGTGTGAGGTTTGTTTGCCCCCCCCCAGCCTTTTTTTTTCCTGTGTCTGCACCAATTTATAATATAGAATATATTTATAAAGCTCACTGAGGGGGGGGGGGACACCCCCGTGCCCGGTGTCACCGTCCCGGCACCGCAGCGGCACCGCGGGGACGGCACCGGAGCAGCACCACGGGGCCAGCACCCGCAGCACGGACACGAGGGGTCCCTGCACGCACCCCCAGCTCAGATCCCGACCTCAGGACCCCCCCCCCCATCAGGAGAACCCCCCCCATCAACAGAGCCCCCCCAGTTTGGTACTCACTGGCCGGCGAGGGCGTGCTGTATCCGCTGACGGGCAGCTGGTGCTGGATGCCGGGCAGGGTGCTGGGCGGTGAGAGCCCCCCCAACATGTGGGGGAAGAAGAAGGCGTAGGGGGGCACGGGGTAGCCGTTGAGGTGCCCCCCCCCGGGCGTGGGGCAGGAGCTGCTGTTGCTGGCCATGGTGGGGGGGCCTCCGGCGCTGGGGGGGGCCGCTCAGACGTGGGGTGAGCAGGGCATGGGGCTGCCCGGCGCCTGTCCCGGCACGGCCGCGGCTCCTGGGGTGCTGCAGGGAGGGGGGACAGAAAAAAAAAAAAAAAATGAGGGGGGGGTTAAAATACAGGCTGGGACCCCCCCAACCCGCTGCCCACCGCCCCGTGCCTCAGTTTCCCCAGCACCGCGCCCCAAGGTGGCCCCGGGGGGGCACAGCGTGCCGTGGGATTAACACCCCCCCCCCCACAGATTAACACCAGCAGCACCAGTCGCTAATCCCAGTTTACAGCCCGGGGGGGGGCAGGCAGCAGGGACCCCCCCCCAGCATCACACACAGGGGGCACACGCAGGGGGGGGGACACCATGGGTGCCGCGGGGTCCCCTGAGGACAGCAACCACACCGGGACCCTGAGCGTGACAGGGGGGCTGTGGGGGGGTCCCGGGGGGGGCACCTCCTTGGGGAGGGGGCCCTGACACCCCCCCAGGACCCCCCCAGCCCCCCCCCCAGCACCACCCAGCCGGGCTCTGGCTGCTGACCCATACCACGGGTGGGAACCCGCAGCCGGGCAGGGACCCCACAAATCCCCCCCTACACCAAAACCCTGGGGAGGGGGGTGGGTGGGGTGGGGGGGGGGTAAATTTATTTTTGGGGGGGGGGGCCCGGGGCTTTCACAATCCCGGGCTGGCTGTTTATTTAAGCGCTGGCGCGAGGCCCGGCGGGGGATGTTTATTTGCCGAGAGCGCTGGCTCCCGGCCCCGCGGAGGCGGAAAAGGATCCAGAGGAACAAGGCTGGGCCGCCCGGCGAGGCGCTGGGGAGGGGCCCGGGATGGGCACGGCCCTGCTTGCCCCCCCCCCGCACCCAAAAAACCCCCCCTTCCCCCCCCCCCAAAAAAAAAAACTCCCTCCCACCCCAAGGACCGGGGGCACCCGCAATGCGCCCGCGCCCCGCATCCATTGGGGCACCCGCAATGGGGTGGTGGTGAGGGGGGGGGGACACGCACAAACGTGCTGCCCCCCCCCCAGGGTGGGCACCCAAGGGTGGGGGGCACCCAAGGGTGCTTGCACCATGCTGGCAGCCAGGACAACACCAGAGGTGGGCACGGAGAGGTGGTGAAGGGGGGGGGACACGGGCGCACCACGGGGTCCCCCCACGGCACCCAAGGGACCCCGGTGCCAGCCCAGCATGGGGGCCACCTGAGGCCCCCCCACCCCGTCCCCAAATTGTGCGGCGGACCCCAAAGGGGGCTCGGGGAGGGTGGGGGGGGAAATTAGGGGCGGGGGGGGGGCGGCGCGGGAAGCAGTGTTGATGTTTGCCGGTGCCAAGTGCTCGCCGGGCACGGCGCCAGCGCCCAAATTACTCAACCCGCGCCCGGCCCCCCCCTTACAAACCTCCCCCCCCCCCAGATCACCGCAGGCCTGAGGACAGAGCAAGGCCAACGGCACGGCCACCGCCTGGGGGGCACCTTCGTGGCACCCCCACGGGACCAGCACCACCCAAGGGGGGGGCTCTGGAGAGAAGGGGGGGGCTGGGGGTAGCTGGAGCTGTGCGCCCCCCCCCTCCGGTGCCCTCCTGCTGTGCAAAACGGGGCAGGGACCCCCCGGGGGCTCCCCAAATGGGGGGTCCTGAGGCCCCCAACCCTGTTTTGTGCTGTGGGAAGCAATAAGGAGGGAAAGGGGGGGGGGGTCCGGGGGGGGGGCCCACGCTCGCCCTCGCCGGCGCCTTTTCCTCCAGTCCCCCCGGCAGGAGCTGGCCGGGGCCCGGAGCTTCCTGGAATCCAGCGCCACGTTCCAGCCCCGCGCCCCGCGGCCAAGAGGATCCTCCCGGCCAAACCGGGGGCGGCCCCCGGGAGCGGATGGACGGATGGACGGGGTGTGTGGGGGGGGACACAGACAGACAAACGGACAGCCCCCCCCCCCGAGCTGTTCCCAGGGCCGTGGCACCCACTGGACCCCGTGGCCAAGGTGGCACGGCCATGGGGCCTCGCTGTCCCCACCAGCATCACCCCAAAGCAGGGCTCAAAGCACGCCCCGAGCACGCCAAGAGCTCCCCAACGAGCCCCCCCACCCCCCCCCAATTCCCAAAAACCAGCCCCCCCCGCGGTGACCCCCGGGCAGTGCCCAACACATGCCCAGGGCAGGGCCGCATCCTGCGCCTGCGAACCGCAGCGCACCGGGGCCAGCAACACCACGAGACCCCCGTGGGCACCGTGACACCCCCAGCCCTGCTTTATCAGGTTGGGGGGGGGGTCTCCCAGCAGCCCCCCCACCCCACCCCGTGCCGGTGCCAACGGCACGCCACCAAACCCCAGCACGTTTCCTGCCGGGGCGCGCGGCGATGGCAGCGCCAGCGCCCGGATGTGACACGCCGGTGAGCGGGGCCACCGCCCTGCACACGCGTGTGTCCCCGGCCTCCCCCCACCCCCCCCTCCGGCCCCGTTATCTGCGCCCCCCCCCCCCCCAACACACACACACACACCCAGAGCTGCACCGGCACCGTGGGGGCACGCGGGGCCACGCTGCTGGGGGGGCACCGAGCCCTTCCCGGCATGCCCGCGGCCGCAGCTTCCCCTCGCCGCTCTCGCTTCCCAGGGCTGCCAGGTTTCAGTTCACCCCCGGCTCCCCCCCCCAGGGCAGTGCCACCCCCGGGTCCCCTCCCGGACAGCCCCCCCCAGCTCCCCAAATCCTATCCGTGTCCCCCCCCCTGCCCTAAACCCATACCCCGCATCCCCCAGCCTCACCGTGCGCTGCGCCCGGCGGCGGCGGCGGACGGGGAAGGGGCTGCGGGCGCCGTGCCCCCCGTGGTGGCACAGGACGGGGGGGGGTGAGCGAGGGCAGGGCTCGCTGCCAGCCCCCCCCCCCCCCCACGGGGCAGGGCAGGAAGCGCCCGCGGATCCGCTGTGCGGTCGCAGCCTGCGGTTTCCTCGCTGCTGTCAGCGCCGAGGCTGGGGCAGCCTCACACGCGAGGCCGCCGGCCCCCGCCTCCGCCAAGGGTCCTCGGGCACCCCGGGGGAACCGAGCGTTGTCCCCAACCCACCCCGTCGGCATCGGGTCGGTGAGGGGGGGGGGGACGACACCGGGACCCCCTTTTCCCTGTTCCCCCCCTTGGCGGCACCTCGGCCGTGAGTCACCGTCACGTTTCTCACGTCCCCGGGCAGGCGTGATTCATGCCCAGCCCAGCGGCAGGGCCGCGGCCGGCGGCACGCGCTCGGTGCAGGCAGCGCGCCGCAGCCACCGGGACAGGGCAGGGCAGGGAGGGGGGCCAGGGGTGACCCCAACACCCCCCACGCTGCACCCCGGGGCTCACAGAGCACCCACGGGGTCGCTCAGCCCCGTTGTGGCTCCCCAGCACCCCGGCACCCCAGTGGGTGCCCCGTGCCGCTCGGTGTCCTCGCCGGTGCCAAGGGCGCACCGCGGAGCTGTCGGATGCCACCCCGCAGGGTGGGCGCTCGCCCCGGCACCCCCGCGTCCCACTGCTGCTGCTGGTGGGGGGGTGGGAGAGGCGGGGGGGGGGGGCACACGCTGAAATTCCACCTGTGGCAGCCGGGCCGGCTCCGGTTACGCCGGGAACGCGCCGCTCCGGTTACACCTCCCGCAGCCGCCGCGCCATTCTTCCCCGGGAACAGGTGCCCCGGCCCCTGCTGCGGCCCCCGGCCCCGGCACGGCCCCACAGCCCCGCACCAGCCCCGCCACCCTTGGGTGCTGCCTCAACAGAGGCCTGGCAGCAGCTTGCCACCCCCTCCCAGCCCCCCCTCTGCAGCTCCCGGAGCCGGCAGCACCCACGGGTGCTCCGCCGCCGCCTGCGCACGGAGAGGGCACCCGTGGGCACCCCGCGGCACAACCCCAACCCTCGGGGGAAAAAACCAGGGACCTCGTATCCCGGAGAGGGACTCAGGGGAGCCACGGTGCCGGAGGGGGAACCACGGCACCGGGGTTGGATCACGGCACCGGGGGGGGGGATCCCGGCGAGCAGCGGGCGAGCCCCCCAGTTGTTTTTAGCGCTGGACGCGGCGCGCGGCGCCCTGGGAACGGCGTGCCGGGAACAGCACGGCCCCAGACAGCCCTTTCTGGCTCGGCGACAGCCGGCAGACAAGTGCAGCTGGCTGCGCCGCCGGCCCCGCGGCACGGGGCCGCTCGGGACACGGCGCCCGGGGCTGGCGGGGGTGGCCGCAGCGGGCTGGTGGCCGTGCGCCTGTGCCCGCTCGGTGCCACCGTGCCCCTCGCGCTCCCCTCCGGTACGACGGCACCGGGCTGTGCTGAGCCTGGGGGGGGGTTTATGGGGGGGACGATGGCTTGAGCCGGGCACAGAAGCACCCCCATGGGCTCCGGGGGCTGCACCCCGAAGGTGCCACCCGCCCGGTGCAGGGCGCACGGGGGGCGTCGCGGTGCCGCGTCCCCTGGCACAGCCTGGTGCAGCCGGGGGTGGCCGCACGCGGCCCCTGCCGTGAGCCCCCCCCCCCTCCTCACCCCCCCCACCACCACCCCCCTCTCCGTGCTAAGCCTCCTCCAGCCGCAGGGAGATTAACCCATTTTCCGTAATCAGCACATGTGTCACCGCAGATACGATCGCAGCCCTTCCCCCAGAGCCCCGGGGGCCCGGCGGTGGCACCGCCGCGGGGTGCCCCACGGCACCACCGGGAGCCAACCGAAAACGCCGCGGCGGGGACCCCAAAAAAAAAAAAAAAAAAAAAAAAAAAGGCCGAGGAAGGGTTGCTGGCTGGGGGGGGGAAGGTGGGGGCTGTCCCCTCGCTGTCCCCAGAGCTGCTGGCGCGGGCGGCACGGGGTTGGCGCAGCGAGCGTGGCACGGCGGCGCGCCGCAGCCTCCCGGTTATAAATAGAGCCGGAGCCGCCGAGCTGGTGAATCCCAGCGCCGCGGGGCAGGCGGCGGCACGGGGCCCTCCCCGGGCTCACCGGCACCGGGCACGCGGGGACAAAGCGGGTTGGGACACCGGGGGGGTGTGTGGGTGCCCCCCCTCTAAAGCTCTCCAAGTGCCGCCCGCGGGCACCGGTGGCACCCAAGGGGGTACAAAGCAGGGGATGGGGGGGAAGGGACCCCCGGTTGTGCCGCGGTGCTGGTGGCACCACCACGCAGCCGGGAGCTGTGGGGCCACAAATGTCACCCCCCCCCACCCCGGTGTCCCCCCCCACCCCATCCAAGGTCACCCCCAAGGGCAGGGCGCGCACCCCCCGGTGCCATATGGCCCGGCAACGGCGGGCACGGGGCCGCTAAGCCCCGGAGCCGTCCCCCCGTTAATCCCCGCGGGGACGGGGACAAGGGCACCTCGGGGCGGCGCACGGCCCCTAGGGGACACCCCCCCCACACCCTTTGCCCCCCCCCCCCCGCCCGCCCCTCTGAGAAGCCAAATGAGGTCAAAGGTCACAGATTTGGGGGGCCACCCCCTGCTCTCAGCAGGCTGGAGGGGGGGTCTGTTTTTGCCCAGTGCTCCCAGCTGCATGGGGTAGGGGGGTGGGGGGGGAAGGGGGGGTCACCCCACTGTGCGCCCCCCCCCAAATACACCCTGGGGGGCACCGCAGTGCCCGGCATGGCTCAGAGGCTGCAAGGAGGGGGCCAGGGCTCAGCCCCCCAACACCCCCAGAGCAAAACGCAGGCAGAAAGGGGGGGGTGAGGGGGTGGGAATGGGGAGGGGGGGCAGCAGCCGGAGCCCCCTCCCCGGCCCCCCCCCGGCCCTGCCGCCGCGCCAGCGCCCTGTCAGCCGCAGGGAGAGGGATGACTTCCTCCGCGGGACGGCCCCCGCCGGGCCAGGAAGCGGCACAGACACCGCTCGCTGCCCCCCCCCGGACCCCCCCACAACCCTTGGCACCCAGAGGTGCCCCCCAAACCCCCCCCCCAAACCCCCCGCTCCCCAGCCCCACTCACTGGCACCGCGCAGCCCACGCGGCTGGGGCAGTGGCTGCACCCTGGCTGCCCCCCCCCTTCCCTGTCTCACCCCCCCCCCCCAAAGACACCCCCAAAAAGGGGAAGCGGCGGCCGTGCACCGGCCCCCCCCCGGCCCCCCCCTTTCCATGCAGGGAGGCTGCAGCGCCCCGGGGGCACCCAGAGCCCAGCCCGGGGGGGGGCACCCAGCACCCTGCTCCCCGCTGTGCCCCCCCACCCCAGCACCCACACATCATGGGGGGGGGGAAGCACCCAGCTCCCGCCCCCCCCCCACCCCCAGCCCCAATTTGGGTGCCCTGAGCCCTGTACAAACTGAAGGGGGGGGGTGAGAAACAAAGTGGGGGGGGGCTTGTGCACCCCAGGAGGGGACCCCCGCGATTTGGGGGGCACCAGGGGCAGGAAGGGGGGGGGCAGCACCCCCAGATATAACGGGGGGGGGGGCTTAACGCAGCCAGGAGGGGGGGGCAATGCTCGGGGTCAGCCAAACGTGGGGGGGGTCCCAGCAGCCCCCTCAACCTGGGGGCACCCCCTACCCCCTGAGGCACCCCCTTCACACGGGGGGGGACCCCCTTGTGCCCCCCCAGCCCCCCCCTTTCCAAAACCCATTCCTCGAGCCCCCCCCCTTAAAAACTATGGGGGGGGGGCACCACTTGAGTCACCCCAGGAGCCCCAAAAGGACTTGAAGGGGGGGTCCACCAACACCCCCCCCCCCAAAAAAAAAAAAAAGGGGGTGGGGGGGCACCGGGAGCGGGTGGGGCACGGGGGGGGGGGGGAACCCGGCGGGCCCTGCCCCTCCCGCAGGGCCTCGGGAAACGGCGCCTGGGCCCGGCGGGCGGGGCGGCGGCGGCTCGGGGAGGGGATTTAGGGTGAAGAGGGGGGGGGATTAATAGGGTGGGGGGGGGGTTCGGCTTCTCGGTACCTGCTCACGGCCGGCGGGCTCCGGGTGGCGGCGGCGGCGGCGGCTGCATGGCGGGACCCGACCGGGAAGGGAGAAGCGAGGAAGAGGAGGAGGAGGAGGAAGGAGGAGGAGGAGGAAGGGGGAGCGCTCAGCGCCAGGCGGCAGCGGCCATTGCGAGTCATGTGCTCGCGGGGAAACTTTACCCGGGGCTGGGCCGGGCCGGGCCGGGCGGGGCTGGGGCCGGGCGCGGCGGCGGCGGCGGCGGCGGCGGCGGTGGCGGGGAAAGAGGGCGGGAGAGCGCGCGCCGGCCCGCCCCCGCTGGCCACGCCCACTCCCAGCTATGGCCACGCCCACTCGCCGCGTTAACCACGCCCACCCAATGTGCTGACCGCGCCCCCGCTGTGCTCTGGCCACGCCCACTCCGCTCTGACCACGCCCACTCCATTCAGACCACGCCCACTCCTCCTTGGCCACGCCCCCTCCCCGCGCCCTCCAACCCCGCCGCCGCTCCCCCTTGGCCACGCCCCTCCGCCGTGGCCACGCCCCCTCCCGCTCCATCCACCCGCCCGCCCCGCGCTCATGGCCACGCCCCCTCCCTCCAAGCCACGCCCCCTCCCCGTTAGCCGCGCCTTACCCCCTCCTCTCAGGCCACGCCCCCCCAGCCCGCCTGGCCCCGCCCCTCCCGC
This sequence comes from Anas acuta, assembly GCF_963932015.1. Classification (NCBI taxonomy): domain Eukaryota; kingdom Metazoa; phylum Chordata; class Aves; order Anseriformes; family Anatidae; genus Anas; species Anas acuta. The sequence goes on along the minus strand of NW_027076333.1, from coordinate 16,731 downwards.
CAATGGGGCGCCGGAGGGGGCGTGGCCTGGCGGCGGCGGAGCGCTTTGAAGCGGAAGGGGGAGAAAGGGCGGGGGGGGGCCTTAAAGGGGCCGCGGCCGGTTAATGACCGCTGGGGGGGGGTGTGGGGAGACCCCCCCCTTGGTACAGGGGGTGGGGGTGGGGGTACCCTGAGTGGGGGGGGGGGTCGTGGTGACCCCCCCCAGGGGGGGTTGGGGTCACAGAGGGGAAAATTTGGGGCTGAGATGGGGGGGGGGGGAATGGGGGGGGATGAATTTGGGGGGGGGCACAGGGATGGGGGGGGCTGAGCACCCCGGGGGGGGTGGGGGTCACCCATGGGCCCCAGGGATCCCAAATAGGGTGGGAATGGGGGGGGGGGGGGGGGGCACAGCCTCAGCTTCCCCTGGGTGACCCTGGGGGGGGGGGGGCTGCTGGGACCCCCCCAGGACCCCCCCAGGACCCCCCCAGACCCCCCCCAAATACACCGGGACCACCACGGGGGGGGGGGCCCGGCCAGGAGGAAGGCGCCAAAGGGCTCCCAGTGCCCCCCCCCAGGATGAGACCCCCCCCCCAGGGTAGGACCCCCCCCAGAATGGGACCCCCCCCAGAATGTGACCCCCCCCATTACCCCCACCCCCCCCCACCCCCTGTGCCCCCCCCCAGCCCCAAACCCCCCAGCGCACCATGGCCATGCTGGGAGGCCTCACGGTGTCCCCAAACGCGGGGTCACCCCATGTCCCCCCCCCTTTGTGTGTGTGTCCCCCCCCCCGTGCCATGTGTCCCCCCCCCGGCCCCGTCGCCCCGCTCGGGTGCAGCGGCGCGGAAGCGGCTGGCAGCTGGGTGCCGGCGGGGACAGCGCGGGGGGGGGGGCACCGTGGGCGCCCACGTGGCCCTTATGTAAGGGGAGGCCACGCGAGGACAGCGGGGAGCTGGGGACAGCGGCGTGGGGACGGGGGGGGACACGGGGACACGGGGGGGGCGCAGCAGGGAGGCACCGGCAGCACCCCGGGGTGCTGAGACAAGGGGATGGGGGCGCACGGCACTGGGTGGCACGGTCACTGCGCCACCAGCACCCCATGGGGACACCAGGATGCCATGGGGACACTGGGGGGACACCGTAGGGACACCATGGGGACACTGGGGGGGCACGGTGGGGAGACACCAGTGGCACCCCGGGGTGCTGAGGCAATGGGATGGGGGCGCACAGCACCGGGTGCCACGGTCACTGCGCCACCAGAACCCCATGGGGACACCGGGGGGGCACCAGGATGCCATGGGGACACTGGGGGGACACCGTGGGGACATCATGGGGATGCCAGGGGGGGACACTGGGATGCCATGGGGACACTGGGGGGGCACAGTGGGGAGCCATGGGCAGCACCCCAGGGTGCTGAGGCAATGGGATGGGGGCACACGGCACCGGGTGTCATGGTCACCGTGCCACCAGCATGGCCAGGACACCGTGGGGACACTGGGATGCTGTGGGGACACCGGGGGGTAACCAGGGGGACACCATGGGGACACTGGGGGGGCATAGGGGGGACCCACCAGCAGCACCCCAGGGTGCTGAGGCAATGGGACAGGGGCGCACGGCACTGGGTGGCAAGCTCACCATGCCACCAGCACCCCATGGGGACACCAGGGGGGCACCCTGGGGACCCGGGGGGGACACAAGGATGCCATGGGGACACCAGGGTGACACGGTGGGGACACGGGGGGGGACCCACCCGCAGCACCCCAGGGTGCTGAGGCAATGGGATGGGGGTGCACAGCACTGGGTGCCAGAGTCACAGCGCCACCAGCACCCCATGGGGACACCAGGATGCCATGGGGACACTGGGGGGACACCGGGGATAACCGGGGGGACACCATGGGGCACTGGGGGGGGCATAGGGGGGGACCCACCAGCAGCACCCTGGGGTGCTGAGGCAATGGGATGGGGGCGCATGGCACTGGGTGCCACGGTCACTGCGCCACCAGCATGGGGACACCGTGGGGACACAGGGGGGGGGGACACGTGGCACCCAGGTGCCCCCCCCCCACCCAACCCCACCTGGATGCGGGACCCCACAGCCCCACGGAGGGGCACAGGGACCCCCTAAATCCCCCCCCCTAAAGCCCCCCTCCCCACTGTGCCCTCCCCCCCCCTTCATCAACCCCAGGACCCCCGGGGACCGCAGGGACAGGGCTGGGGGCAGCCCCCCCCTTCCCTTGTGCCCCCCCCCACAGGGACCCCCATTGTGCCCCCCCCTCCCCCCACCGAGGGGAGGGGGGGCAGCCAGGGCCAGGCCCTCATTAAGCTGCGGGAAGCGGCTGAGAGATCAAAGCACCCGGCCCCAATTAGCGCCTGGGGCTGCGGGGGGGGGGGCGTGGGAGCAGGGCTGCCCCCCCCCCACACAGCCCCCCCTTGGCCCCCACCTCCAACAACCCACACCCAAGGCTCTGGGGACCCATGGGTGCCCCCCATCACCCCCCCCCAGACAAGATGAGCCCCCCCCTCAAATTTCCCAAGCCCCTGGGGGGGTTATTAATGGCAGGATGGGGGGGGGGGGTGGGAAGAGCTGCCCCCCCCCCCCCCCTTCCTGCAGACCCCCCCTTTTCTCCCCCCCCCATGGCTGGGAGGCTGCGGAATGAGGTCAGAGCCGCCCTCGGTTAATGCAGGCGGAGGAGCTGCTGTGAACACGCGGGGGGGGGGGCAAAGATGGGGAAAGGGGGGGGCCAAAAATTGGGGGGGGGCCCACCCAGGACCCCCAGGGAACGGGGGGGGGATGACCCCCCAAGAGGCAGGAGCCCGTCACCGAACCAGGACTTTATTAGCAGCAAGAGATGGGGGGGGGCTGTGGATGCCCCCCCCAAAAATGGAGCATGGGGGGGAGGGGCAGCAGCCCCCCCACCCCCTAAAACCAACAGCAACAAGATAAAAAGGGGGGGGGGTCCTGCTGGAGCCAGGAGCAGCCAGGTCCCCCCCCAACGTATCCATGGATAAAACTGCGCTGAGCTCTATGGGGGGGAAACGGGGGGGGTTGTGGTGTCCAGGGGGGGCTGTGGTGTCCAGGGGGGGCTGTGGTGTCCAGGGGGGGGCTGTGGGACCACGGGGGGGGTCCCTAAAGCAGCCCCCGTGCCAGGATGCTCCCCACCAGCGCGGCGTCCTGCAGCGCGTGCCGTGCCTCCTCCTCCTCGATCTTCAGGGACACCTGGGGAGGGGGACAAAGGGGGGGCTCAGCACCACAAAAGGGGGGGCTCAGGAGGTGCCCCCCCTTTTCCGACCCCCCCAAATCGTCCTACCTTGGCCAGCCGGGCCTCCTTGGCCCTCTTGAGCTGGAGGACGCCGCGAGCTTCCAGCAGGGTGACGAGCGCCAGGCACTCGGCTTGGTCCACGGCGCAGAGCTGCTGGCGGCGGCACACGCGGCTGTAGGCGTCGTGGAGCTGGGGGCAGCGGGGGCAGCGTGAGGCTGGGGGGGTCACCGGGACCACAGGGACCCCCCCAAGAGGGCCCAGAGACCCTGGAGATCCCCTAAGGAGTTTGGGGGTGGTGGGAAGCTCGGGGGCACACAAGGAGCCAAGGGGTCTTGGGGACGTCGGGGATCGCAGGAGCGCGAGGGGTTTTGGGGACCTGAAGGACCCCAGGGACATCAGGGACCCTAAGGACCTTGGGGATGCCAGGGATCTTGGGGACATCAGGGACCCCAAGATCCTTAGGGACACCAGAGACCCCGGGGGACTCCAAAAACCTCAGGGTTCCCCAAAGAGCCTGGTGACCCCAGGGACCTTGGGGACCCTAAGGACCCCAGAGACCTTGGGGACATCAGGGACCCTAAAGACCCCAGGGACCTTGGGGACGCCAGGGACCCCAGGAGCACAAGGGACATCAGGGACCCTAAGGAGCCTGGGGACCCCAAAATCCTTAGGGACACCAGAGACCCTAAGGACCCCAGGGACCTCAGAGACCCCGGGAGCTCCAAAGACCTCAGGGATCCCCAAGGACCCCAGAGACCCCAGGAATCTTGGGGACATCAGGGACCCCAGGAACAGGAGGGACTTCGGGGACCCTAAGAACCCCAGGGACTTTGGGGACGTCAGGGACCTCAGAGAGCCTGGGGACACCCTAAGGACCAAAGGGAACTCGGGGACCCCCAAGAAGCCCAGGGCCCCCAAGGACCCCGAGAACATCAGGAACCCTAAAGACCCCAGGGACCTTGGGGACCTCAGAGCCCCTAAACACCCCAGGGACCCCCAAGGACCTCAGGAACCCCCCCAAAACCCCTGACCCCAAAACCTCACCTTGCCCAGCGTCACCTCGCGGGTGCGCAGGTGCCGGGCGAGGAGCAGCAGGGAGCAGACAAGGACTTTCTGCTGCAGGGGGAAGGTGTCGGGGGCCCCGCGCCCCCCCCCCGCTGTCATCCTGTCCCCAAAAACCTCCGAGAGGACGCGGGAGACGTGCGGGAGCCCCACGCGCACGGGGACCGGGGAGGGTGCAGAGGGGGGGTCACCTGCAAGCAGAAAAGGGGGGGGTCAGGGTTTTTTTTTGGGGTGGCCCCAAACCCAGCGAGGGACACCGGGGTTTGAGGCTGCCCCCGTGGGACCCCCCCATGTCCCCCCCCCCGGTTACTCACAGCCCGGTGGGGGCTTGAGGAGGGTCTGGGTCCTCACGTCCAGCTCCACCATCTCCACGGCTCGCCTGTGGGGAAACACCCCCGGCCCCCTCAGCACCCCGAGGTGGGATCAGCACCCCCTTTCCCTGCCCCCTGCCCCCCCCCCTCCCCGGTGACCCCCCCCCGGGATGCGGCATCACCACCTTCCCCCCCCCCCCCCCACCCAATAATAAAACACCTTTCACCTAAACCTCCACTTTTTCAGCTTAAACCCCCCATCCTCTCACCACCCCATAACAAGGAGCCCCCCCAGAACCCCCCCGGGTGGGGGGGGTCACTGGAAGCAGAATCCCTTCACCCCCCACCCCCTTTTTTATTTTTTTATTTTTTTTTTATTTTTTTAATTTTATTTTTAATTTTTTTTTAATTTTTACCTGCAGACATCGAGGGCTTTGCGCGCGTCGCCGGACACGGCCGAAACTTTGCGGGCGCAGAACTGGAGGGCGGGGGGGTCCAACACGGCTTCGGCCCCCCCCCGGGCCAAACGCTCCTGCAGGATGGCCGCCAGCTGCTGGCGGCTGTAGGGGGGGAAATGCAGCAGGCGGGGGGGGGCCGGGGGCCAGGCGGGCGTGCAGCCGCGCCAAGCTGCGCTCCGTCAGGTCCAGTGCGTTGGCCACCCCTGGAGGGGGGCACAGCGGGGTTAAGGAGGGATCAGGGGGGGTCCAGGGGGGGCTCGATCTGGATTTTTGGGGTGATTTTGGGCTCACCGATGAGGACGAGGCGGGAGCGGGGCAGTCGGGGCCACTCGAAGATGGTGTAGAGCACGTCCTGCCCCTTGCTCTCCAGCTGGTCCAGCTCGTCCAGCACCAGCAACCTGCGGGATGGGGGGGCGAAAAAATTAAATCCCCCCCCCCACGACCCTCTGGGGGCGCCCAGAGCAGGGGGGAGGCTGGGATTTGGGTCCCAGCCCCCCAAAATCAGGACTCACAGCATGGGTCCGGGGGCCGTCAGCTCCTTCTCCAGCCCCCTGAGCGCCTCCCTGCCGGCCCCCGGCACCCCCAGGCGCTGCGCCACGGCGGGGAAAACGGCGTGGGGGGAGCTCAGCTCCATGCAGTTCAGCACCAGCACCCGGCTCCCCGCCAGCTCATCCTGCTGGGGGAGAGCAAAACATCACAGGGGGGGGGGGTCATTTAGCAGCTGGCATTAAAATTCCAGCTGCTAAAACCCCAAAGAAAAGCCCCCCCCTCGGTGCGCTCCGAACCGTGCGCACGGGACCCTCTCCAAACCAACCCAACCCAACCCAAACCCCTCTCAATTTTTTTTTGGGGGGGGGGTTCCCGGTACCTGGCAGTCGCGCAGCACGCAGCTCAGGCACGCCGTCTTGCCCGTGCCGGGGGGGCCCGAAATGTAGAGGCTGCCGGGGCGCCGGGCGGGGAGGTGCTCCCCCAGGAATTTTCGGATGGCGCCCACCTCCCGCTCCCGGCCCTGCAAACGCTCGGGCACGGCGGCGTGCAGCGCCCGCTTCGCCTGCTGGTAGCAGCTCCCTGCGTAGGGGCAGGAAAAAATAGGGTGAGGGGGGGGCTGTGTGGACCCCCCCCCAAACACACACGCACTTTGGGGACCCCAAAATGGGCCGCCCGTGCTCACCTTCGGGTCGGAAGAGCCGGGTGCGCACGGGGTCCCCGCTGCGCCCCGAGCTTTGGGGGGTCTCCTGGCCTCGGTGTGGGGTGGGTGGCACTGGGGGGCTCGGTGGTTTCTCGGGGGGGCTCAGCTTCGTGGGGGTGTTCGGTGGCTTCTCGGGGGGGCTCGTTTTCCCCGGGGAGGTCGCGGGGTCCCCAAAAAGCAGGCGGCGCCCCCGGTTCTCCTTGCTGCGCTTGGCCGGGGAGCAGGGCAGGGTGTGGGGGATGTTGCACAGGTTGTCATCGCCTGCAAGGGGGGGGGACACGAAGGGACAGCTCAGCCCCAGAGCCCCTCACACCCCAAAGGACCCCCCCCAAAACCCAAGGGGGGGTGGGGGCTCACCCAGGCGCTTGCGGGGGCTCAAGGGCAGAGCTTGGCACCGGGGTGACAGCGGGGCCGGGGGGGCCGAGCCGGGTTCTGGGGGGTTCTTGGGTAAGGGCGAGAGGTTCGGGGCGGGGGGGTCACGGTCGGGGTCATCCTGGAGGGTTTTGGCTGGGGGGGGCTTGGCCGGGGGGGCGGCGAGGCAGCGGGCGCTCCGGCGGCGGGGGAAGCCGATGGTGGGCTGGCTGCGGGAGCGGGTGCTGGGCATGGCCGGGGGGCTCTGTGGGGAGAGGCAGCGTCACACTGGGAGACCCCCACCCTCACCCCATGTCCCCCCCCCCCAGCTCTGCCCGCACCCCCCCGTAGCCCCCCAGCCCTACACGACCCCATATCACCGCCCTTACCCTGTGTGCATCCCCCTCCAGCCTCACCCCATGTGCCCAACCCTACAACGTGACCCCCCTCCCGCCTCCCTAACCCCATATTTGTGCCCCCCACAGCCCCCCAACCCCACAACACGACCCCATCCCCCCGCCCTTACCCCACACGTGCCCCCCCCAGTCGTACCCCACACACCCCAGCCCCACAACGACCCCATATCACTGCCCCCATCCACCCTATAGCCCTACCCCCAATGCCCCACAACCCCCTGCCCCAATATCCCGGCCCCCACGCGCCCCCTGCCCCATAACCCAGGGGTCCTGCCCCTATTCCCTGCCCCATAGCCCCCCAAATCCCCCCCCACAGCCCCCCCACAGCCCCCAAACTCCCCCCCAGCCACCCCCCGCAACCCCCTGCCCCAATATCCCGGCCCCCACGCACTCCCTGCCCCATAACCCAGGGGTCCTTCCCCTATTCCCTGCCCCACAGCCCCCTAATTCCCCCCCCAGCCCCCCCATGGCCCCCCCACAGCCCCCCCCATGCCCCCGCCAACCTCCTGGCGCCAACTCAGCCGCAGCCCCTCAGTTCCCGCCACCAGGCCGGGCTGGCCACGCCCCCTTCGCCCCCATTGGCCGAGCCCCGCGCCGCCGGAGCCAATCGCCAAGTCCCGCGCCAAGCGCTCCGGCTAATTGGCGCCAACGCGCGGGGCACGCCGGGAGTTGTATGCCGCTGCACGCGAGGCTTGCTGGGAGATGTAGTCCTGAGGGTGGGGGAGGCTCCGCGGACCCGAATGGCTCCCAGTATCCCCAGTGCCCCCAGTATCACCAGTCCCGGTTCTCTATCGTTCCCAGTATCCCCACGCCCAGCTCCCCACCGCTCCCAGTATCCTCAGCACCCCCAGGATCCCAGTTCTCCCACTATACCCAGTCCAGGCTCCCCAACCCTCCCAGTATCCCCAGTCCCAGCTCCCAGTATCCCCAGTCCTCCCAGTATCCCCACGCCCAGTTCCCCAGTGCTCCCAATATCCCAGTATCCCCAGTCCCCAGCTCCCAGTGCTCCCAGTATCCCTAGTCCCAGCTCCCCAGAACTGACACTATCACCACTGCTCCCAGTATCCCCAGTCCCAGCTCCCCAGTGCTCCCAGTATGCCCGCTCCTACTTCCCCAGCCCTCCCAGTATACCCAGTCCCCAGCTCCCAGTGCTCCCACTATCACCAGTATCCCAGTTCCCAGTGCTCCCAGTATCCCCAGTCCAGCTCCCAGTGCTCCCAGTATCCCCAGTGCTCCCAGTACCCCCCCAGCAGACCCCCAGCGAGGCGCCACATCCTCAGGGACACGGGTTCACCGTTATTTCCTTTATTTAACCCAATTCCGGGCTCACGGGGAGGTGGTGGGGGGGGTTCCCCTCCTCCCCCCCCTCCCCACAGCCCCCAGGGACGGAGGCCGGCGCTTGGGGTGAACCAATTCTTCCTTTTTTTAACCCAAACCGCGTCCCCCCCCGTGTCCCCGCCCCCCCACCTTGCAGGGGAAGGTCCCAGCGCGGTACAAAAACCACCACCGAAAAAAAGCTTAAGGGGAGGATTTTAGGACAAACGCCCCCCCCCTCTCCCCTCCACCCCCCCCCCCCCCCTGCAGCACGGACCCGGTTAACGGGAGCCCCCCCCCCCCTCTTTTTGACCCCCCCCCCCGGGCACCGGCGGTCGCTCAGCGTAAGGCAAACGGCAAACGGAGCCCCCCCCCCGGGTAAAACGCTCAAATTTGGGGATTTAGTGTTAAAACGGGGGTGTGAAACCCGCAAAAATGCTGCCCCCCCCCCCCATGAGGCTCCTGTGCAAACAAAACGCCCCCGGGGGGGGGGCTCCGTGCTTGGACCCCCCCCTCCCACCCAAAACCCCCCCAGTGCTGCGGTGGGGAAGGGCTCAGGGGTGAGGGGGGGGCACGGGGAGGGGGGCTGGGGGGGGCAGGAGGGTCTCATGCAGGTTTTTTTTTGGGGGGGGGGGGGGGTATTTTGGGGGGGGGCAGCTCCGTGCCTCCGCTCGGGATCCAGGCGCCGGCGCCGCCCCACCGCTTTCACCTGGGGATGGGGGGCAGAGGGGGGGCCCCGCGGGTGGCTGTGGGGAGAAAAGGGGGGGCTGAAACCCCCAGGAAAAAAAATAAAAGGGTTTAGGGCCCCCCCCGTGTCCCCCCCCCATGGGTAGGGGGGCTCTGAAAATAACCCAGCACCGCCCCCCCCCCCCAATGAGGGCACCGGGGGCAGGAGCTGCGTCCTCTGTGCTGCTCCTGGGGGCCCTCAGAGCCCCCCCCGGGGGGGTTTTTTGGCCTCAAACCCGCCCAAAAATTTTGGGGGGGGGGGGGTCCAGGGGGGGTCAGGGGGGGGCTCCCTCACCTCTGTTGGTTTTGCTGGGGTAAATCCTCTGGAAGAATTTGTACTCCTCGGGGGCCGGGAAATCCTCGACGGGGTGGAAGGAGTACTTGGACTCGAAGTCATCTGCGGGAAAAAATGGGGGGGGGGGGACAAAAAAAAAAAAAAGGGGGGGGCAAAATGAAGCCAAAAGGGCTCGGCGCTGCCCCTAAACCCCCCCCCCAAGCCCCCCAAACCCCCCCAATTTGCCCTGGTACTCACCCAGGAAGGCTCTGATGGAGTCCCGGTGGCCGTTTCTCAGCGGGGGGGGGCGGCGGGGGGGGCCCGGCCGGCGTGCGGGTGGGCGGCGGGGGGGGCTTCCCGCGACCGGGGGGGGTCGGCGGGGCCGTGAACTCGGTAAGGGGGAGGTGGAGGGGGGGGGGGCGTCGCGCCCCCCGTTGCGCTAGCAGCGGCGGAGGGGGCGGAGGGGCTGCGGGGAGAGACGGGGGTGGGGGGGGGGGATGAGGAAGGAGCCCCCCCCGGGGGGAGAAATAGAAATAAAAATGGGGGGGGGGGACAGGGAAAGGGTCCCCTGGGATGTGTGAGGGTGTTCCCGATGTCTCCTTGCCCCCCCCCCAAAGAGGAGAGGAGATTAGGGTGGGTGTGAGACCCCCCCCGGTGGGTGTGAGCCCCCCCGAAATGGGGTGTGAGACCCCCAGGATGGGTATGAGCCCCCCCAAAATGGGCGTGAGACCCCCCCCCAGGTGGGTGCGACGCCCCCCCAGGCCACTTCAGGACCCCCCAGCAGGTGGGAAACACAAAATCCCACAGCAGGACCCCCCCCCGTGGGAAAAACCCCACCGCATCCCAATACCACCACTTCCCCCCCCCCCAAAGGGAAATCCACCCCCCAAAAGGAAATCTCACCCCCCCCCAGCCCCCCAGCCCCAAAAAAGCCCCCCCAGAACCTCCCCTTACAGGGGCTGAAGCTTTTGCCTTACCTGCTCCGCGGCTGGGGGGGTCCCTTGCCGGCGGGGGGGGGCGGCTGCTTTGGAGAGCTGGGGAGGCTGCGGAATTTGGGGGGGGGGGGCGCCAAACCCCGTAAGGGGCCGGGGGGCTTCCTGTGCAGGGAATTGTGCCTCTGGGGCAATTCGGGGGCGGCCTCGGCCACGGGGCTGGGGGGGGCCATTGGGGACGCTGGGGGCTGGCGGTAAGGAGGGGGGGGCGGCGGGGGGGGGGGCGGCAGCGAGGGTTTGCCCCCCGGGTGCCCCCGTTCGGAGGTTAACCGGGGACGGGGGGGGTTTGGGCGGGCGGGGGGGCCGGGGGGGGGCCCATCCCGGGTGGTGGTGGTGGTGGCGGCAGGGGGGGGGGCGTTGAGCTGGGGTGGGGGGTAAGGGTTTTTCTCGGTTGTAGGAGGAAATTTTGGGGGTGGGGGGCGTTGCGGCGGCCTGGGGGGGGCGGGGGGGGGGGCGGAGGAGCTGTGCTTCATGCCCCCCGAGGGGGTGGAAGCGGCGTTGGGACGGGAGAGGTCGGGGAGGGAGGGTCTTTGGGTGCGGGGTAATTCGGGGGGGACCCTCGGCTGCCGTCGGCATCGTCTTGAGGGGGGGGGGCGGCTGCTGCTGGGGGGGGGGTGGGGGTGGACGGCACCGGGGGTCTGGGGGCGGCCGCTCGGGAGCCGGGCACTTGTAGGGTTTGTTTCGTTGAGCTTTCTGTGAGGGGGGGGGGGAAAAAAAAAAGAGAGAGGGGTTGGGGGAGAGGCACTGGATGAATAAGGGCCCCCCCCGGGAAGCTGGGGGGGGGCAGGGAGGGGATTTGGGGGATTTGGGGACCACAGAGGGTGCCAAAATACCCAATCCTTGGGGTCGGGCACAGGCAGAGAGAGCCCAGACCCCCCCCCCGCTGCCCACGGAGCTTCCCAGAACGGGGGGGGGGAGAAAATTCACCGAGTGTGGCCCCCACCTGAGGTGTCCTTGGCCCCACGGGTCGCAGTTTGGGGACGCCGCCCTGGAACAGCCCCCCCTTGGGCTGGATCGGCCCCGAAACGCCTCCGCCGCCACCCTTGGGCTCTGCGAGGAGGAGAAAGGCAGCGAGGGGGGGGTCACAGGGGGCTGAGAGACCCCCACGGGGGGGGGGAAATGGCACGGGGGGGGTCAGGGGTAACTCACTCTCGAGGAGGGGGGCGCTGCGGTCGTTGATTTGTGTCACCTTGCGCAGTTTGGTCCCTTTGCAGATGTCCTGCAGGAGCGCCCCCCGCCCACCTAGCTTGCTCCTCACGGCTCAATTTCGGGGGCTCCGTGTTCGCCTGGGGATGAGGGGTGCCCCCCCCCGGGGGGGGAGTGTGAGCCCCCCAGGGTGGGTTTGAGGCCCCCCGGCCAGTTGTGAGCCCCCAGGGTGATTGTGAGCCCCCCTGAGAAGTTTTGAGCCCCCCAGGAGTGGGCGTTTGCCCCCCAAATCTGCCCACCGAGCCCCCCCCCATGCACAGCAATCTCACCCCCCCCCATTTCTGCTCAGCCCCAGGCACCCCCAGGAAGCCCCCCCCGAGCCACGGAGGGGCAGAAAAAAAAAAAACAAAACAGGAGGAGCCCCCCCGGGCGCAGAATGAGGCCGGGGGAAACTGAGGCATGGATAGGGAGGGAGGGGGGGGGGGGCACCCAAAGGTGCTGAGGGGGGAGGGAGCAGCCCCCCCCCCCATTACCTGGCTGAAGGTGGGGGGCGGCGGGGGGCCGGGCGGCGGCGGCGGGGGGGGGGATCGGCATCGTGGCTGCTCAGGCTGGGGGCTCATCGTGGCTGGGGGGTGGAAAAAAAGGGAGAGATTGGGGAAAGCTGCAGGAGGGGGTGGGGGGGGGAGAGACCCCTGGGGACGGCACCCGCCATGGGGGGGGGGGCTACGGGGGGGCTGCACCCATGGAGATGCTCCTGGAGCTGTCCCCGGTCCCAATCCCAGCCCCACTGTGCTCCCCCCAGCCCCACCCCAATGAGCTGTGCCCCCCCCCCCAGCTCTCCTCTTGGGGTTCCTGTGGGGTTTTTAACCCCCGGGGCTCCAGGAGCCTCTCTGAGCCCCCCCCCCGAGGGGTCTCCTCGCCCCCTACAGATGCGCCTTGGTGCTGAACCGAACCCGAACCGTGCCGGGCTCTGGGTGTTTGCTGCCAGGAGGGATCGCAGCCGGGCACATCGGGACGGGAACCAGCACGGACCCCAGCCCGGCTCCTGCCCCAAATCCTGCCCCGGGGGCTCCTTCTCCCCATGCTCCTTCCCTGCTCCTTCCTCGGCTCCTTCTCGTGTGCTCCTTCTCCCCCTGCGCTGCTCCCGGCTCCTTCCTTGTGCTCCTTCCCCAGATCCTTCCCAGTTCCTTCCCTTCTTGTTGCTCCTCCAGATCCTCCCCTCTGCTCCTTCTCCCTGCTCCTCTTCCCTCCTCCTCGCTCAGCTCCTTCCCTCTGCTCCTCCTTGTTCCTTTTCCCTCCTCCTTCCCCAGCTCTTTCCCTGTGCTTCTTCCCGGTTCCTTCCCTCTGTGCTCCTTCCCTTCTCCCTGTTCCTTGCTTGGTTCCTTCCCCGTGCTCCTTCCTCACGTTTCTTCCCTGGCTCCTTTTCCAGCTCCTTCTCCTCGGACCTTCCCTGTGCTCCTTTTCCCTGTTCCTTGCTCAGCTCCTTCTCCCTGCTCCTCACTGCTTCTTCTCCAGCTCCTTCCTTGTGTTCCTTCTCCCTGCTCCTTCCCTTCTCCCTGTTCCTTGCTCGACTCCTTGCTCCTTCTCCCAGCTCCTTCTCCTTGTTCCTTCCCCGTGCTCCTTCCCCAGGGCTCCTTCTCCTTGCTCCTTCCTTGGCTCCTTCTCCTGCTCCTCCTTGAACCTTCCCCGTGTGCTCCTTCTCCCTGCTCCTTCCCTTCTCCCTGCTCCTTGCTCGGCTCTTTCCCTGTGCTCCTTCTCCTTGCTCTTTCCCTGGCTCCTTCCCCAGATCCATTCCCTGTGTTCCTTCTCCCTGCTCCTTCCCCAGCTCTTTCCCCGTACTTCTTCCCCAAATCCTTCCCTCTGTGCTCCTTCCCCGTGCTCCTTCTCCCTGCTTCTTCCCTGGCTCCTTCCCCAGCTCCTTCTCTCCACTCCTTGCTCGGCTCCTTCCCCGTGTTCCTTCTCCTCGTTCCTTCTCCCAGCTCCTTCCCCAGTTCCTTCCCCCTGTGCCCCTTCCCCGTGCTCCTCCTCCCCGTTTCTTCCCCGTTCTCCTTCCCCCAGCAGCACCTCCCCGGGAGGGCCCGGCCACAGCGCCCGGGGCTGGAGGTCGGCAGCGGGGCTGCTGCTGGGGGGCACGGCGGCGAATGGGACCCCAAAATAGGAACAGGGAACGGGACTCCAATAGGAACAGGACCCCAATAGGAACAGGGAATGGGACCCCGACAGAACGGGACCCCAAGAGGCAGGAACCAGGTCCTGACTCAGATAACGAGGTCCCGACACGTAACGAGGCTCCTGGCCGAAGGAATGAGGTTCCCGACGGGTTCTGAGGCTCCTGACTCAGCCCCGCGTGGCACCGAGACAGACGGACGGACAGATTGGGGGCTTTCTGGGGGCGCAGGGAGCCCCCACACCAGGGAAAAATCCCCCAAAGCCACGTCCCTGGGGGAGAGTGCAAGGGGGAGGGGGGGGAGCAGGGGCTGCTCAAGGATAAAGTGCCCGGGGAGCAGGGGGATGCGGCCCCGCGGGGATGAGCGGCCAAGGGCACGCGGAAAGGCAGAAAGAAAAAGCCCCAAAAAGCAAAAAGGCCCAAAAAGAAAAACTCCCAAAAGATAAAAGTCCCAAAAGAAGAAGAAAAGCCCCAAAAGAAGAAGAAAAGCCCCCCAAAAAGAAGAAAAACCCCAAAAGAAAAGCCCCAAAAGAAGAAAAGCCCCAAAAAGAAGCAAAGCCAAAACCCCAAAAGAAGAAGCTAAACCCCAAAAAGCAAAGCCCCAAAAAAAGAAGCAAAGCCCCAAAGAAAAACCCCAAAACCCTAAAAGATGCTAAACCTCAGAAGAAGCTAAACCCCAAAAAACCCCAAAAGACGCTAAACCCCAAAGGCACAAGGGGCCGTCCCCACACCCACCCCAGGGTTTGGGGTCTCCCGAGGCTGCTGCCCCCAGCGGGGCGACCCCACAGGGGAGCTGCTGCTCGGGGTCCTCCCCAAAACACCCCCCAGGCTCAAATCACGACCCAAACCCCAAAAGGAGCCGTCCAGCAGCATCCCCCCCCCAAAAAACACCTCAATTGCTCAGCAGCTGCCACGGGACCCCCCCACGGGACCCCAAAAGTAGGGGCTGGGGGCGCAGGAGCATGAGGGAGGGGGTGGTGCCCCCATAGGGCCGGGTCCTTGCTCTTTTAGGTTCATTTTGGGTTTGTTTTGGGTTCGTTTTAGGGCAGCAGGGGCCAAGGACACCGATGGGGGGGGGGGTGACACAGAGGCTTAGGGACAGGTCTGGGTGGCTCCCGGGGGGGGGGGTGACCCACCCCCAGCTGCTCCTGGTGCCTCCTCCCGGCCCCAAATCCGGGGAGGAGTTAATTAGGGCAGGGGCAGGGCCAGGGATGAGTTAATTAGGGCAGAGGCGCTGCTGGGGGAAGCCAAACCCCAACAAACCCCCCCCCCCCCCATTTACCGGGGGGCTCAGCACCCCCCCAAGAGGCTTTTACCTGGGATTTCGCCCCCCCAGACACCCCAAAAGGCCCGGGGGGGGCACAGTGAAGGGACTGTGGGGCCGGAGCCTTCCCCCAGAGACGGGCTGGGGGTCCCAGGGACCCCCCCTGCCCCCCCCCTTCCCTCTTTATAGGGCCAGGCCCCCCCCCAACCCTCTTACAGACCCCCTGCCCACCCCGCAGCCCCCTTACAGGCACCCCCATTGCCTCCTTATGGACCCCATGACCCCCCACTGCCCCATACAGACCCCACACCCCCCCACTGCCTCCCTACGGACCCCCCAACCCCCTGAGGCCCTTTATAGCCCCCCACCCCCCCCTACTGCCCCTTTACACACCCCCTGCCCCCCCCCCAAACACCTCCTTACACCCCCCCCAACCCCTTTTCTACCCCTTTATACCCCCAGCCCCCCCCACTGCCCCTTTAGGGACCCCCCCCCCACCGCCTCTTTATGCCCCCCCCAGACCCCCCCCTGCCCCCTTATAGCCCCCTGCCCCCCCCCCCCAATACCCCCTGCCCTCCCCCCACCGCCTCCTTACGAGCCCCACTTCCCCCCCCCTACCCCCAAACACACCTCAGCCCCCCCCATCCCCCCACACCCCCCTCACAGACCCCCAGACTCCCCCCACTGCCCCTTTAACCCCCCCTCACCCCCCCCCACCGCCCCCTCACAGGCCCACGCCCCCCCCCCAGCCCCACAGGACCCCCCCAAGCGCTCTCCTCCCCTCACAGACCCCGGTACAACCGCGGCTACGGCCCCCCAGGACCCCCCCGGACCCCTCAGACCCCCCCCAGAGCCCCCCCGGGCCCCCCCCGCTCCTCACCGCCGCCCGCGGCCTCCTCCCGCCGCACCCGGAAACGCGGCCGCCGGCCCAACAAAATGGCGGCCGCCGCCCCCCTCCTGCGCCTGCGCGGGCCGAGGCCGGATGAGGGAGGGGGGCGGTGTCCAAGCCGCGGCGCCATGTTGGGAAGGTCGGGGCGGGCCATCTTGGGAAGGGCGGTGGGAGGCGGGCAAGCGGCCGCCATCTTGGGAAGGTCAAGATGGCAGATGAGGGCGCCCCGCTCTGCAGGCGGCCCGAGGGTGGTGGAGACCCGCCGGGAGCCAAGAGGCCGTTCAAGGCCGGGGGATACCGCGGTCAAGCCCGGGGACCGCCCCTCCCTGAACGAAACTCAGGCGGTTTTATTTCCTGGCAGCCATGTTGGGAAGGTCAGGCTACTTCCTCTGCAGCCGCCATGTTGGGAAGGTCACGTGGCGCCCTTCTGCGGGGGGCGCCATGTTGGGAAGGTCACGGCGCCCGCCCGCCGCCATCTTGAGAAGGTCGCGGCCCCCACCAAGCACTAACGGCCCCTCGTGACATCATCAGCACGGCTCTGACGTCACTCCCCAGCATGACGTCACTCCCCCAATTACGTCACACACCCCCCACACCCCCCCACACCCTCAGACGCAGGACACGGGCACGGGGACAGCCATTTATTGGGCGCTCGGCCTTTCCTTAGTGTTATTATTATCATTTTTTTGGTTCTTTTTTTTTGTTTTTTTTTTCCTCCTTTTTCTTAAAAAATAAATTTACAATTAAAGACGGCATTTTGGTACAAAATATATACATTCTGGGGGCGCAGGCAGAAGCAGGGCTGCGGGGAGGAGGGGAGGGGGGGGCCACATACAAAAATAAAGAGGAGGGGTCCCCAATGGGGTGGGGGGGGGGGGGGCAGGGGGCTGAGACCCCCCCCTCACCCCCCCCAAACCCCAAATCCCACCACCGCACC